>NC_057812.1:694279972-694301676 GCF_018294505.1 Triticum aestivum
GCCGTCGCCTACGCCCATGCCCGCCTCCTCAGCTTGGTCCGGCCGCCGGCGCCCTCCCTTTGCAAGTTTTTTCATATATATGCTTGTTTTTTATATATACATATGCTTGTTTATATATATATATATATATATATATATATGTAATGATTTTTTATAGAATATGATGTTTTTTTCATAGATGATCACATATATGATGTATGCACGAATGTGGATGAAATATGATGTTTTTTTGTTCATAGAACATGATGTTTTTTTAATTCACATATTTTTTTGTTCATGAGAGAGGCGGGGACGTTGAGGGATCATAGATGTATTTTTTCAGAATTTTCTATCGTGCATAGACCGATTTTAGACCACGGGAACACCCCCTCTCTATCGTTGCAAAATTTGCTAAGTGATATTAAGAAGGAAGGAAAAGAAGTACAGGAAAGAAAGAAAATAAGAAGAGGAGAGGAAGAAGAGGAGAAATAAATAAGAAGAAGAAAAAAGAAAAAAAAGAAGAGGAGAAGAAGAAAGGAATAGTGGAGAAGAAAAGAAAATAGAATATATTCTATTTTCTCTTCTTCTCCACTATTCCTTTCTTCTTCTCCTCTTTTTCTTCTTCTTTTTTCTTCGATCTTCTCCTCTAGCTATTCCTTTCTTCTTCTCCTCTTTTTTCTTCTACTTCTTCTTCTTAATTTTTATCGGGAATGAGGGTGTCGAGGATCGCCGAGGGGTCGAGGGTCGGGAACTAGGGTAGAGGGTCAAGGGACATTAAGGGGTCAAGGGTCGAGGGTTTCAGGGTCGAGGGTTCTATAGGGTCGAGGGATCGAGGGTCGAGGGTTCCAGGGTCATCTAGGGGTCGAGGGTTCCAGGGTCGTCGAGGGTTCGAGGGGTCGAGGATCGCCGAGGGGTCGAGATAGGTTTCCTAGTGTCAACGTATTGAAGAAATCCATGGCTTCATCATTAGCGGGAAGTAACCAGGGCATGACGAAGTCCTCCAAAGTTATTTTGGAATGGTGTCCCGGATAGGATAATTTGCCTTTTTGTATGAATTTCAGCAAAGGCCTTCCAAATAACGATATTTGGAAGGTTCTTGCTGAACTTTGTACCAAAAAGCGAATTATCCTATCTAGGACTCCGTTCCAAAATAACTTTGGAGAGCTTCGTACCATCATGCACCTGTTACTTTCGCCTAATGATGAAGACATGGTTTTGTTGAATCCTTTGACACTAGGCAACCTCCCGACCCCTCGGCGATCCTCTCGAACATGAGAGGAAGAAGAGGATCGCCTAGGGGTCGAGGGTTCCAGGGTCGTCGAGGGTTCGAGGGGTCAAGGATCGCCGAGGGGTCAAGGGAGAGATTTCCTAGTGTCAAAGTATTGAAGAAATCCATGGCTTCATCATTAGCCGGAAGTAACCAGGGCATGACGAAGTCCTCCAAAGTTAATTTGGAATGGTGTCCCGGATAGGATAATTTGCCTTTTTGTATGAATTTCAGCAAAGGCCTTCCAAATAACGATATTTGGAAGGTTCTTGCTGAACTTTGTACCAAAAAGCGAATTATCCTATCTAGGACTCCGTTCCAAAATAACTTTGGAGAGCTTCGTACCATCATGCACCTGTTACTTTCGCCTAATGATGAAGACATGGTTTTGTTGAATCCTTTGAAACTAGGCAACCTCCCGACCCCTCGGCGATCCTCTCGAACATGAGAGGAAGAAGAGGATCGCCTAGGGGTCGAGGGTTCCAGGGTCATCGAGGGTTCGAGGGGTCGAGGATCGCCGAGGGGTCGAGAGAGAGATTTCCTAGTGTCAATGTATTGAAGAAATCCATGGCTTCATCATTAGCCGGAAGTAACCAAGGCATGAGGAAGTCCTCCAAATTTATTTTGGAATGGTGTCCCGGATAGGATAATTTGCCTTTTTGTATGAATTTCAGCAAAGGCCTTCCAAATAACGATATTTGGAAGGTTCTTGCTGAACTTTGTACCAAAAAGCGAATTATCCTATCTAGGACTCCGTTCCAAAATAACTTTGGAGAGCTTCGTACCATCATGCACCTGTTACTTTCACCTAATGATGAAGACATAGTTTTGTTGAATCCTTTGACACTAGGCAACCTCCCGACCCCTCGGCGATCCTCTCGAACATGAGAGGAAGAAGAGGATCGCCTAGGGGTCGAGGGTTCCAGGGTCGTCGAGGGTTCGAGGGGTCGAGGATCGCCGAGGGGTCGAGAGAGAGATTTCCTAGTATGAAAGTATTGAAGAAATCCATGGCTTCATCATTAGCCAGAAGTAACCAGGGCATGACAAAGTCCTCCAAAGTTATTTTTGAATGGTGTCCCGGATAGGATAATTTGCCTTTTTGTATGAATTTCAGCAAAGGCCTTACAAATAACGATATTTGGAAGGTTCTTGCTGAACTTTGTACCAAAAAGCGAATTATCCTATCTAGGACTCCGTTCCAAAATAACTTTGGAGAGCTTCGTACCATCATGCACCTGTTACTTTCGCCTAATGATGAAGACATGGTTTAGTTGAATCCTTTGACACTAGGCAACCTCCCGACCCCTCGGCGATCCTCTCGAACATGAGAGGAAGAAGAGGATCCCCGAGGGGTCAAGGGTTCCAGGGTCGTCGAGGGTTCGAGGGGTCGAGGATCACCGAGGGGTCGAGAGAGAGATTTCCTAGTGTCAAAGTATTGAAGAAATCCATGGCTTCATCATTAGCAGGAAGTAACCAGGGCATGATGAAGTCCTCCAAAGTTATTTTGGAATGGTGTCCCGGATAGGATAATTTGCCTTTTTGTATGAATTTCAGCAAAGGCCTGCCAAATAACGATATTTGGAAGGTTCTTGCTGAACTTTGTACCAAAAAGCGAATTATCCTATCTAGGACTCCGTTCCAAAATAACTTTGGAGAGCTTCGTACCATCATGCACCTGTTACTTTCGCCTAATGATGAAGACATGGTTTTGTTGAATCCTTTGACACTAGGCAACCTCCCGACCCCTCGGCAATCCTCTCGAACATGAGAGGAAGAAGAGGATCGCCTAGGGCTCGAGGGTTCCAGGGTCGTCGAGGGTTTGAGGGGTCGAGGATCGCCGAGGGGTCGAGAGAGTGATTTCCTAGTGTCAAAGTATTGAAGAAATCCATGGCTTCATCATTAGCCAGAAGTAACCAGGGCATGACGAAGTCCTCCAAAGTTATTTTGGAATGGTGTCCCGGATAGGATAATTTGCCTTTTTGTATGAATTTCAGCAAAGGCCTTCCAAATAACGATATTTGGAAGGTTCTTGCTGAACTTTGTACCAAAAAGCGAATTATCCTATCTAGGACTCCGTTCCAAAATAACTTTGGAGAGCTTCGTACCATCATGCACCTGTTACTTTCACCTAATGATGAAGACATGGTTTTGTTGAATCCTTTGACACTAGGCAACCTCCCGACCCCTCGGCGATTCTCTCGAACATGAGAGGAAGAAGAGGATTGCCGAGGGGTCGAGGGTTCCAGGGTCGACGAGGGTTCGATGGGTCGAGGACCGCCGAGGGGTCGAGAGAGAGATTTCCTAGTGTCAAATTATTGAAGAAATCCATGGCTTCATCATTAGCCGGAAGTAACCAGGGCATGACGAAGTCCTTGAAAGTTATTTTGGAATGGTGTCCCGGATAGGATAATTTGCCTTTTTGTATGAATTTCATTAAAGGCCTTCCAAACAACGATATTTGGAAGGTTCTTGCTGAACTTTGTACCAAAAAGCGAATTATCCTATCTAGGACTCCGTTCCAAAATAACTTTGGAGAGCTTCGTACCATCATGCACCTGTTACTTTCGCCTAATGATGAAGGCATGGTTTTGTTGAATCCTTTGACACTAGGCAACCTCCCGACCCCTCGGCGATCCTCTTGAACATGAGAGGAAGAAGAGGATTGCCTAGGGGTCGAGGGTTCCAGGGTCGTTGAGGGTTTGAGGGGTCGAGGATCGCCGAGGGGTCGAGAGAGAGATTTCCTAGTGTCAAAGTATTGAAGAAATCCATGGCTTCATCATTAGCCGGAAGTAACCAGGGCATGACGAAGTCCTCCAAAGTTATTTTGGAATGGTGTCCCGGATAGGATAATTTGCCTTTTTGTATGAATTTCAGCAAAGGCCTTCCAAATGACGATATTTGGAAGGTTCTTGCTGAACTTTGTACCAAAAAGCGAATTATCCTATCTAGGACTCCGTTCCAAAATAACTTTGGAGAGCTTCATACCATCATGCACCTGTTACTTTCGCCTAATGATGAAGGCATGGTTTTGTTGAATCCTTTGACACTAGGCAACCTCCCGACCCCTCGGCGATCCTCTTGAACATGAGAGGAAGAAGAGGATCGCCTAGGGGTCGAGGGTTCCAGGGTCGTCGAGGGTTTGAGGGGTCGAGGATCGCCGAGGGGTCGAGAGAGAGATTTCCTAGTGTCAAAGTATTGAAGAAATCCATGGCTTCATCATTAGCCGGAAGTAACCAGGGCATGACGAAGTCCTCCAAAGTTATTTTGGAATGGTGTCCCGGATAGGATAATTTGCCTTTTTATATGAATTTCAGCAAAGGCCTTCCAAATAACGATATTTGGAAGGTTCTTGCTGAACTTTGTACCAAAAAGCGAATTATCCTATCTAGGACTCCGTTCCAAAATAACTTTGGAGAGCTTCGTACCATCATGCACCTGTTACTTTCGCCTAATGATGAAGACGTGGTTTTGTTGAATCCTTTGACACTAGGCAACCTCCCGACCCCTCGGCGATCCTCTCGAACATGAGAGGAGGAAGAGGATCGCCTAGGGGTCGAGGGTTCCAGGGTCGTCGAGGGTTTGAGGATCACCGAGGGGTCGAGAGAGAGATTTCCTAGTGTCAAAGTATTGAAGAAATCCATGGCATCATCATTGCCAGAAGTAACCAGGGCATGACGAAGTCCTCCAAAGTTATTTTGGAATGGTGTCCCGGATAGGATAATTTGCCTTTTTGTATGAATTTCAGCAAAGGCCTTCCAAATAACGATATTTGGAAGGTTCTTGCTGAACTTTGTACCAAAAAGAGAATTATCCTATCTAGGACTCCGTTCCAAAATAACTTTGGAGAGCTTCGTACCATCATGCACCTGTTACTTTCGCCTAATGATGAAGACATGGTTTTGTTGAATCCTTTGACACTAGGCATCCTCCCGACCCCTCGGCGATCCTCTCGAACATGAGAGGAAGAAGAGGATCGCCGAGGGGTCGAGGGTTCCAGGGACGTCGAGGGTTCCAGGGGTCGAGGATCGCCGAGGGGTCGAGAGAGAGATTTCCTAGTGTCAAAGTATTGAAGAAATCCATGGCTTCATCATTAGCCGGAAGTAACCAGGCATGACGAAGTCCTCCAAAGTTATTTTCGAATGGTGTCCCGGATAGGATAATTTGCCTTTTTGTATGAATTTCAGCAAAGGCCTTCCAAATAATGATATTTGGAAGGTTCTTGCTGAACTTTGTACCAAAAAGCGAATTATCCTATCTAGGAATCCATTCCAAAATAACTTTGGAGAGCTTCGTACCATCATGCACCTGTTACTTTCGCCTAATGATGAAGACATGGTTTTGTTGAATCCTTTGACACTAGGCAACCTCCCGACCCCTCGGCGATCCTCTAGAACATGAGAGGAAGAAGAGGATTGCCTAGGGGTCGAGGGTTCCAGGGTCGTCGAGGGTTTGAGGGGTCGAGGATCGCCGAGGGGTCGAGAGAGAGATTTCCTAGTGTCAAAGTATTGAAGAAATCCATGGCTTCATCATTAGCCAGAAGTAACTAGGGCATGACGAAGTCCTCCAAAGTTATTTTGGAATGGTGTCCCGGATAGGATAATTTGCCTTTTTGTATGAATTTCAGCAAAGGCCTTCCAAATAACGATATTTGGAAGGTTCTTGCTGAAATTTGTACCAAAAAGCGAATTATCCTATCTAGGACTCCGTTCCAAAATAACTTTGGAGAGCTTCGTACCATCATGCACCTGTTACTTTTGCCTAATGATGAAGACATGGTTTTGTTGAATCCTTTGACACTAGGCAACCTCCCGACCCCTCGGCGATCCTCTCGAACATGAGAGGAAGAAGAGGATTGCCGAGGGGTCGAGGGTTCCAGGGTCGTTGAGGGTTCGAGGGGTCGAGGATCGCCGAGGGGTCGAGAGAGAGATTTCCTAGTGTCAAAGTATTGAAGAAATCCATGGCTTCATCATTAGCCGGAAGTAACCAGGGCATGAAGAAGTCCTCCAAAGTTATTTTGGAATGGTGTCCCGGATAGGATAATTTGCCTTTTTGTATGAATTTCATTAAAGGCCTTCCAAACAACGATATTTGGAAGGTTCTTGCTGAACTTTGTACCAAAAAGCGAATTATCCTATCTAGGACTCCGTTCCAAAATAACTTTGGAGAGCTTCGTACCATCATGCACCTGTTACTTTCGCCTAATGATGAAGGCATGGTTTTGTTGAATCCTTTGACACTAGGCAACCTCCCGACCCCTCGGCGATCCTCTTGAACATGAGAGGAAGAAGAGGATCGCCTAGGGGTCGAGGGTTCCAGGGTCGTCGAGGGTTTGAGGGGTCGAGGATCGCCGAGGGGTCGAGAGAGAGATTTCCTAGTGTCAAAGTATTGAAGAAATCCATGGCTTCATCATTAGCCGGAAGTAACCAGGGCATGACGAAGTCCTCCAAAGTTATTTTTGAATGGTGTCCCGGATAGGATAATTTGCCTTTTTGTATGAATTTCAGCAAAGGCCTTCCAAATAACGATATTTGGAAGGTTCTTGCTGAACTTTGTACCAAAAAGCGAATTATCCTATCTAGGACTCCGTTCCAAAATAACTTTGGAGAGCTTCGTACCATCATGCACCTGTTACTTTCGCCTAATGATGAAGACATGGTTTAGTTGAATCCTTTGACACTAGGCAACCTCCCGACCCCTCGGCGATCCTCTCGAACATGAGAGGAAGAAGAGGATCCCCGAGGGGTCAAGGGTTCCAGGGTCGTCGAGGGTTCGAGGGGTCGAGGATCACCGAGGGGTCGAGAGAGAGATTTCCTAGTGTCAAAGTATTGAAGAAATCCATGGCTTCATCATTAGCCGGAAGTAACCAGGGCATGACGAAGTCCTCCAAAGTTATTTTGGAATGGTGTCCCGGATAGGATAATTTGCCTTTTTGTATGAATTTCAGCAAAGGCCTGCCAAATAACGATATTTGGAAGGTTCTTGCTGAACTTTGTACCAAAATGCGAATTATCCTATCTAGGACTCCGTTCCAAAATAACTTTGGAGAGCTTCGTACCATCATGCACCTGTTACTTTCGCCTAATGATGAAGACATGGTTTTGTTGAATCCTTTGACACTAGGCAACCTCCCGACCCCTCGGCAATCCTCTCGAACATGAGAGGAAGAAGAGGATCGCCTAGGGCTCGAGGGTTCCAGGGTCGTCGAGGGTTTGAGGGGTCGAGGATCGCCGAGGGGTCGAGAGAGTGATTTCCTAGTGTCAAAGTATTGAAGAAATCCATGGCTTCATCATTAGCCAGAAGTAACCAGGGCATGACGAAGTCCTCCAAAGTTATTTTGGAATGGTGTCCCGGATAGGATAATTTGCCTTTTTGTATGAATTTCAGCAAAGGCCTTCCAAATAACGATATTTGGAAGGTTCTTGCTGAACTTTGTACCAAAAAGCGAATTATCCTATCTAGGACTCCGTTCCAAAATAACTTTGGAGAGCTTCGTACCATCATGCACCTGTTACTTTCGCCTAATGATGAAGGCATGGTTTTGTTGAATCCTTTGACACTAGGCAACCTCCCGACCCCTCGGCGATCCTCTTGAACATGAGAGGAAGAAGAGGATCGCCTAGGGGTCGAGGGTTCCAGGGTCGTCGAGGGTTTGAGGGGTCGAGGATCGCCGAGGGGTCGAGAGAGAGATTTCCTAGTGTCAAAGTATTGAAGAAATCCATGGCTTCATCATTAGCCGGAAGTAACCAGGGCATGACGAAGTCCTCCAAAGTTATTTTGGAATGGTGTCCCGGATAGGATAATTTGCCTTTTTGTATGAATTTCAGCAAAGGCCTTCCAAATAACGATATTTGGAAGGTTCTTGCTGAACTTTGTACCAAAAAGCAAATTATCCTATCTAGGACTCCGTTCCAAAATAACTTTGGAGAGCTTCGTACCATCATGCACCTGTTACTTTCGCCTAATGATGAAGACATGGTTTTGTTGAATCCTTTGACACTAGGCAACCTCCCGACCCCTCGGCGATCCTCTCGAACATGAGAGGATGAAGAGGATCGCCTAGGGGTCGAGGGTTCCAGGGTCGTTGAGGGTTGGAGGGGTCGAGGATCGCCGAGTGGTCGAGAGAGAGATTTCCTAGTGTCAAAGTATTGAAGAAATCCATGGCTTCATGATTAGCCGGAAGTAAGCAGGGCATGACGAAGTCCTCCAAAGTTATTTTGGAATGGTGTCCCGGATAGGATAATTTGCCTTTTGTATGAATTTTAGCAAAGGCCTTCCAAATAACGATATTTGGAAGGTTCTTGCTGAACTTTGTACCAAAAAGTGAATTATCCTATCTAGGACTCCGTTCCAAAATAACTTTGGAGAGCTTCGTACCATCATGCACCTGTTACTTTCGACTAATGATGAAGACATGGTTTTGTTGAATCCTTTGACACTAGGCAACCTCCCGACCCCTCGGCGATTCTCTCGAACATGAGAGGAAGAAGAGGGTCGCCGAGGGGTCAAGGTTCCAGGGTCGTTGAGGGTTCGAGGGGTCGAGAGAGAGATTTCCTAGTGTCAAAGTATTGAAGAAATCCATGGCTTCATCATTAGCCGGAAGTAACCAGGGCATGACGAAGTCCTCCAAAGTTATTTTGGAATGGTGTCCCGGATAGGATAATTTGCCTTTTTGTATGAATTTCAGCAAAGGCCTTCCAAATAACGATATTTGGAAGGTTCTTGCTGAACTTTGTACCAAAAAGCGAATTATCCTATCTAGGACTCCGTTCCAAAATAACTTTGGAGAGCTTCGTACCATCATGCACCTGTTACTTTCGCCTAATGATGAAGACATGGTTTTGTTCAATCCTTTGACACTAGGCAACCTCCCGACCCCTCGGCGATCCTCTCGAACATGAGAGGAAGAAGAGGATCGCCTAGGGGTCGAGGGTTCCAGGGTCGTCGAGGGTTTGAGGATCACCGAGGGGTCGAGAGAGAGATTTCCTAGTGTCAAAGTATTGAAGAAATCCATGGCATCATCATTGCCAGAAGTAACCAGGGCATGACGAAGTCCTCCAAAGTTATTTTGGAATGGTGTCCCGGATAGGATAATTTGCCTTTTTGTATGAATTTCAGCAAAGGCCTTCCAAATAACGATATATGGAAGGTTCTTGCTGAACATTGTACCAAAAAGAGAATTATCCTATCTAGGACTCCGTTCCAAAATAACTTTGGAGAGCTTCGTACCATCATGCACCTGTTACTTTCGCCTAATGATGAAGACATGGTTTTGTTGAATCCTTTGACACTAGGCATCCTCCCGACCCCTCGGCGATCCTCTCGAACATGAGAGGAAGAAGAGGATCGCCGAGGGGTCGAGGGTTCCAGGGACGTCGAGGGTTCCAGGGGTCGAGGATCGCCGAGGGGTCGAGAGAGAGATTTCCTAGTGTCAAAGTATTGAAGAAATCCATGGCTTCATCATTAGCCGAAAGTAACCAGGAATGACGAAGTCCTCCAAAGTTATTTTCGAATGGTGTCCCGGATAGGATAATTTGCCTTTTTGTATGAATTTCAGCAAAGGCCTTCCAAATAATGATATTTGGAAGGTTCTTGCTGAACTTTGTACCAAAAAGCGAATTATCCTATCTAGGAATCCGTTCCAAAATAACTTTGGAGAGCTTCGTACCATCATTCACCTGTTACTTTCGCCTAATGATGAAGACATGGTTTTGTTGAATCCTTTGACACTAGGCAACCTCCCGACCCCTCGGCGATCCTCTAGAACATGAGAGGAAGAAGAGGATTGCCTAGGGGTCGAGGGTTCCAGGGTCGTCGAGGGTTTGAGGGGTCGAGGATCGCCGAGGGGTCGAGAGAGAGATTTCCTAGTGTCAAAGTATTGAAGAAATCCATGGCTTCATCATTAGCCAGAAGTAACTAGGGCATGACGAAGTCCTCCAAAGTTATTTTGGAATGGTGTCCCGGATAGGATAATTTGCCTTTTTGTATGAATTTCAGCAAAGGCCTTCCAAATAACGATATTTGGAAGGTTCTTGCTGAAATTTGTACCAAAAAGCGAATTATCCTATCTAGGACTCCGTTCCAAAATAACTTTGGAGAGCTTCGTACCATCATGCACCTGTTACTTTTGCCTAATGATGAAGGCATGGTTTTGTTGAATCCTTTGACACTAGGCAACCTCCCGACCCCTCGGCGATCCTCTCGAACATGAGAGGAAGAAGAGGATTGCCGAGGGGTCGAGGGTTCCAGGGTCGTTGAGGGTTCGAGGGGTCGAGGATCGCCGAGGGGTCGAGAGAGAGATTTCCTAGTGTCAAAGTATTGAAGAAATCCATGGCTTCATCATTAGCTGGAAGTAACCAGGGCATGAAGAAGTCCTCCAAAGTTATTTTGGAATGGTGTCCCGGATAGGATAATTTTCCTTTTTGTATGAATTTCAGCAAAGGCCTTCCAAAAAATGATATTTGGAAGGTTCTTGCTGAACTTTGTACCAAAAAGCGAATTATCCTATCTAGGACTCCGTTCCAAAATAACTTTGGAGAGCTTCGTACCATCATGCACCTGTTACTTTCGCCTAATGATGAAGACATGGTTTTGTTGAATCCTTTGACACTAGGCAACCTCCCGACCCCTCGGCGATCCTCTCGAACATGAGGGGAAGAAGAGGATCGCCTAGGGGTCGAGGGTTCCAGGGTCGTCGAGGGTTCGAGGGGTCGAGGATCGCCGAGGGGTCGAGAGAGAGATTTCCTAGTGTCAAAGTATTGAAGAAATCCATGGCTTCATCATTAGCCGGAAGTAACCAGGGCATGACGAAGTCCTCCAAAGTTATTTTGGAATGGTGTCCCGGATAGGATAATTTGCCTTTTTGTATGAATTTCAGCAAAGGCCTTCCAAATAACAATATTTGGAAGGTTCTTGCTGAACTTTGTACCAAAAAGCGAATTATCCTATCTAGGACTCCGTTCCAAAATAACTTTCGAGAGCTTCGTACCATCATGCACCTGTTACTTTCGCCTAATGATGAAGACATGGTTTTGTTGTATCCTTTGACACTAGGCAACCTCCCGACCCCTCGGCGATCCTCTCGAACATGAGAGGAAGAAGAGGATCGCCTAGGGGTCGAGGGTTCCAGGGTTGTCGAGGGTTCGAGGGGTCGAGGATAGCCGAGGGGTCGAGAGAGAGATTTCCTAGTGTCAAAGTATTGAAGAAATCCATGGCTTCATCATTAGCCGGAAGTAACCAGGGCATGACAAAGTCCTCCAAAGTTATTTTGGAATGGTGTCTCGGATAGGATAATTTGCCTTTTTGTATGAATTTCAGCAAAGGCCTTCCAAATAACGATATTTGGAAGGTTCTTGCTGAACTTTGTACCAAAAAGCAAATTATCCTATCTAGGACTCCGTTCCAAAATAACTTTGGAGAGCTTCGTACCATCATGCACCTGTTACTTTCGCCTAATGATGAAGACATGGTTTTGTTGAATCCTTTGACACTAGGCAACCTCCCGACCCCTCGACGATCCTCTCGAACATGAGAGGATGAAGAGGATCGCCTAGGGGTCGAGGGTTCCAGGGTCGTTGAGGGTTGGAGGGGTCGAGGATCGCCGAGTGGTCGAGAGAGAGATTTCCTAGTGTCAAAGTATTGAAGAAATCCATGGCTTCATGATTAGCCGGAAGTAACCAGGGCATGACGAAGTCCTCCAAAGTTATTTTGGAATGGTGTCCCGGATAGGATAATATGCCTTTTGTATGAATTTTAGCAAATGCCTTCCAAATCACGATATTTGGAAGGTTCTTGCTGAACTTTGTACCAAAAAGCGAATTATCCTATCTAGGACTCCGTTCCAAAATAACTTTGGAGAGCTTCGTACCATCATGCACCTGTTACTTTCACCTAATGATGAAGACATGGTTTTGTTGAATCCTTTGACACTAGGCAACCTCCCGACCCCTCGGCAATCCTCTCGAACATGAGAGGAAGAAGAGGATCGCCTAGGGCTCGAGGGTTCCAGGGTCGTCGAGGGTTTGAGGGGTCGAGGATCGCCGAGGGGTCGAGAGAGTGATTTCCTAGTGTCAAAGTATTGAAGAAATCCATGGCTTCATCATTAGCCAGAAGTAACCAGGGCATGACGAAGTCCTCCAAAGTTATTTTGGAATGGTGTCCCGGATAGGATAATTTGCCTTTTTGTATGAATTTCAGCAAAGGCCTTCCAAATAACGATATTTGGAAGGTTCTTGCTGAACTTTGTACCAAAAAGCGAATTATCCTATCTAGGACTCCGTTCCAAAATAACTTTGGAGAGCTTCGTACCATCATGCACCTGTTACTTTCACCTAATGATGAAGACATGGTTTTGTTGAATCCTTTGACACTAGGCAACCTCCCGACCCCTCGGCGATTCTCTCGAACATGAGAGGAAGAAGAGGATTGCCGAGGGGTCGAGGGTTCCAGGGTCGTCGAGGGTTCGAGGGGTCGAGGACCGCCGAGGGGTCGAGAGAGAGATTTCCTAGTGTCAAAGTATTGAAGAAATCCATGGCTTCATCATTAGCCGGAAGTAACCAGGGCATGACGAAGTCCTTGAAAGTTATTTTGGAATGGTGTCCCGGATAGGATAATTTGCCTTTTTGTATGAATTTCATTAAAGGCCTTCCAAACAACGATATTTGGAAGGTTCTTGCTGAACTTTGTACCAAAAAGCGAATTATCCTATCTAGGACTCCGTTCCAAAATAACTTTGGAGAGCTTCGTACCATCATGCACCTGTTACTTTCGCCTAATGATGAAGGCATGGTTTTGTTGAATCCTTTGACACTAGGCAACCTCCCGACCCCTCGGCAATCCTCTTGAACATGAGAGGAAGAAGAGGATCGCCTAGGGGTCGAGGGTTCCAGGGTCGTCGAGGGTTTGAGGGGTCGAGGATCGCCGAGGGGTCGAGAGAGAGATTTCCTAGTGTCAAAGTATTGAAGAAATCCATGGCTTCATCATTAGCCGGAAGTAACCAGGGCATGACGAAGTCCTCCAAAGTTATTTTGGAATGGTGTCCTGGATAGGATAATTTGCCTTTTTGTATGAATTTCAGCAAAGGCCTTCCAAATAACGATATTTGGAAGGTTCTTGCTGAACTTTGTACCAAAAAGCGAATTATCCTATCTAGGACTCCGTTCCAAAATAACTTTGGAGAGCTTCGTACCATCATGCACCTGTTACTTTCGCCTAATGATGAAGACATGGTTTTGTTGAATCCTTTGACACTAGGCAACCTCCCGACCCCTCGGCGATCCTCTCGAACATGAGAGGATGAAGAGGATCGCCTAGGGGTCGAGGGTTCCAGGGTCGTTGAGGGTTGGAGGGGTCGAGGATCGCCGAGTGGTCGAGAGAGAGAGATTTCCTAGTGTCAAAGTATTGAAGAAATCCATGGCTTCATGATTAGCCGGAAGTAAGCAGGGCATGACGAAGTCCTCCAAAGTTATTTTGGAATGGTGTCCCGGATAGGATAATTTGCCTTTTGTATGAATTTTAGCAAAGGCCTTCCAAATAACGATATTTGGAAGGTTCTTGCTGAACTTTGTACCAAAAAGTGAATTATCCTATCTAGGACTCCGTTCCAAAATAACTTTGGAGAGCTTCGTACCATCATGCACCTGTTACTTTCGCCTAATGATGAAGACATGGTTTTGTTGAATCCTTTGACACTAGGCAACCTCCCGACCCCTAGGCGATTCTCTCGAACATGAGAGGAAGAAGAGGGTCGCCGAGGGGTCGAGGGTTCCAGGGTCGTTGAGGGTTCGAGGGGTCGAGAGAGAGATTTCCTAGTGTCAAAGTATTGAAGAAATCCATGGCTTCATCATTAGTCGGAAGTAACCAGGGCATGACGAAGTCCTCCAATGTTATTTTGGAATGGTGTCCCGGATAGGATAATTTGCCTTTTTGTATGAATTTCAGCAAAGGCCTTCCAAATAACGATATTTGGAAGGTTCTTGCTGAACTTTGTACCAAAAAGCGAATTATCCTATCTAGGACTCCGTTCCAAAATAACTTTGGAGAGCTTCGTACCATCATGCACCTGTTACTTTCGCCTAATGATGAAGACATGGTTTTGTTGAATCCTTTGACACTAGGCAACCTCCCGACCCCTCGGCGATCCTCTCGAACATGAGAGGAAGAAGAGGATCGCCTAGGGGTCGAGGGTTCCAGGGTCGTCGAGGGTTTGAGGATCACCGAGGGGTCGAGAGAGAGATTTCCTAGTGTCAAAGTATTGAAGAAATCCATGGCATCATCATTGCCAGAAGTAACCAGGGCATGACGAAGTCCTCCAAAGTTATTTTGGAATGGTGTCCCGGATAGGATAATTTGCCTTTTTGTATGAATTTCAGCAAAGGCCTTCCAAATAACGATATTTGGAAGGTTCTTGCTGAACTTTGTACCAAAAAGAGAATTATCCTATCTAGGACTCCGTTCCAAAATAACTTTGGAGAGCTTCGTACCATCATGCACCTGTTACTTTCGCCTAATGATGAAGACATGGTTTTGTTGAATCCTTTGACACTAGGCATCCTCCCGACCCCTCGGCGATCCTCTCGAACATGAGAGGAAGAAGAGGATCGCCGAGGGGTCGAGGGTTCCAGGGACGTCGAGGGTTCCAGGGGTCGAGGATCGCCGAGGGGTCGAGAGAGAGATTTCCTAGTGTCAAAGTATTGAAGAAATCCATGGCTTCATCATTAGCCGGAAGTAACCAGGCATGACGAAGTCCTCCAAAGTTATTTTCGAATGGTGTCCCGGATAGGATAATTTGCCTTTTTGTATGAATTTCAGCAAAGGCCTTCCAAATAATGATATTTGGAAGGTTCTTGCTGAACTTTGTACCAAAAAGCGAATTATCCTATCTAGGAATCCGTTCCAAAATAACTTTGGAGAGCTTCGTACCATCATGCACCTGTTACTTTCGCCTAATGATGAAGATATGGTTTTGTTGAATCCTTTGACACTAGGCAACCTCCCGACCCCTCGGCGATCCTCTAGAACATGAGAGGAAGAAGAGGATTGCCTAGGGGTCGAGGGTTCCAGGGTCGTCGAGGGTTTGAGGGGTCGAGGATCGCCGAGGGGTTGAGAGAGAGATTTCCTAGTGTCAAAGTATTGAAGAAATCCATGGCTTCATCATTAGCCAGAAGTAACTAGGGCATGACGAAGTCCTCCAAAGTTATTTTGGAATGGTGTCCCGGATAGGATAATTTGCCTTTTTGTATGAATTTCAGCAAAGGCCTTCCAAATAACGATATTTGGAAGGTTCTTGCTGAAATTTGTACCAAAAAGCGAATTATCCTATCTAGGACTCCGTTCCAAAATAACTTTGGAGAGCTTCGTACCATCATGCACCTGTTACTTTTACCTAATGATGAAGACATGGTTTTGTTGAATCCTTTTACACTAGGCAACCTCCCGACCCCTCGGCGATCCTCTCGAACATGAGAGGAAGAAGAGGATTGCCGAGGGGTCGAGGGTTCCAGGGTCGTTGAGGGTTCGAGGGGTCGAGGATCGCCGAGGGGTCGAGAGAGAGATTTCCTAGTGTCAAAGTATTGAAGAAATCCATGGCTTCATCATTAGCCGGAAGTAACCAGGGCTTGAAGAAGTCCTCCAAAGTTATTTTGGAATGGTGTCCCGGATAGGATAATTTTCCTTTTTGTATGAATTTCAGCAAAGGCCTTCCAAAAAATGATATTTGGAAGGTTCTTGCTGAACTTTGTACCAAAAAGCGAATTATCCTATCTAGGACTCCGTTCCAAAATAACTTTGGAGAGCTTCCTACCATCATGCACCTGTTACTTTCGCCTAATGATGAAGACATGGTTTTGTTGAATCCTTTGACACTAGGCAACCTCCCGACCCCTCGGTGATCCTCTCGAACATGAGGGGAAGAAGAGGATCGCCTAGGGGTCGAGGGTTCCAGGGTCGTCGAGGGTTTGAGGGGTCGAGGATCGCCGAGGGGTCGAGAGAGAGATTTCCTAGTGTCAAAGTATTGAAGAAATCCATGGCTTCATCATTAGCCGGAAGTAACCAGGGCATGACGAAGTCCTCCAAAGTTATTTTGGAATGGTGTCCCGGATAGGATAATTTGCCTTTTTGTATGAATTTCAGCAAAGGCCTTCCAAATAACAATATTTGGAAGGTTCTTGCTGAACTTTGTACCAAAAAGCGAATTATCCTATCTAGGACTCCGTTCCAAAATAACTTTCGAGAGATTCATACCATCATGCACCTGTTACTTTCGCCTAATGATGAAGACATGGTTTTGTTGTATCCTTTGACACTAGGCAACCTCCCGACCCCTCGACGATCCTCTCGAACATGAGAGGAAGAAGAGGATCGCCTAGGGGTCGAGGGTTCCAGGGTTGTCGAGGGTTCGAGGGGTCGAGGAACGCCGAGGGGTCGAGAGAGAGATTTCCTAGTGTCAAAGTATTGAAGAAATCCATGGCTTCATCATTAGCCGGAAGTAACCAGGGCATGGCGAAGTCCTCCAAAGTTATTTTGGAATGGTGTCTCGGATAGGATAATTTGCCTTTTTGTATGAATTTCAGCAAAGGCCTTCCAAATAACGATATTTGGAAGGTTCTTGCTGAACTTTGTACCAAAAAGCGAATTATCCTATCTAGGACTCCGTTCCAAAATAACTTTGGAGAGCTTCGTACCATCATGCACCTGTTACTTTCGCCTAATGATGAAGACATGGTTTTGTTGAATCCTTTGACACTAGGCAACCTCCCGACCCCTCGGCGATCCTCTCGAACATGAGAGGATGAAGAGGATCGCCTAGGGGTCGAGGGTTCCAGGGTCGTTGAGGGTTGGAGGGGTCGAGGATCGCCGAGTGGTCGAGAGAGAGATTTCCTAGTGTCAAAGTATTGAAGAAATCCATGGCTTCATGATTAGCCGGAAGTAACCAGGGCATGACGAAGTCCTCCAAAGTTATTTTGGAATGGTGTCCCGGATAGGATAATTTGCCTTTTGTATGAATTTTAGCAAATGCCTTCCAAATCACGATATTTGGAAGGTTCTTGCTGAACTTTGTACCAAAAAGTGAATTATCCTATCTAGGACTCCGTTCCAAAATAACTTTGGAGAGCTTCGTACCATCATGCACCTGTTACTTTCGCCTGATGATGAAGACATGGTTTTGTTCAATCCTTTGACACTAGGTAACCTCCCGACCCCTCGGCGATTCTCTCGAACATGAGAGGAAGAAGAGGGTCGCCGAGGGGTCGAGGGTTCCAGGGTCGTTGAGGGTTCGAGGGGTCGTGAGAGAGATTTCCTAGTGTCAAAGTATTGAAGAAATCCATGGCTTCATCATTAGCCGGAAGTAACCAGGGCATGACGAAGTCCTCCAAAGTTATTTTGGAATGGTGTCCCGGATAGGATAATTTGCCTTTTTGTATGAATTTCAGCAAAGGCCTTCCAAATAACGATATTTGGAAGGTTGTTGCTGAACTTTGTACCAAAAAGCGAATTATCCTATCTAGGACTCCGTTCCAAAATAACTTTGGAGAGCTTCGTACCATCATGCACCTGTTACTTTCGCCTAATGATGAAGACATGGTTTTGTTGAATCCTTTGACACTAGGCAACCTCCCGACCCCTCGGCGATCCTCTCGAACATGAGAGGAAGAAGAGGATCGCCTAGGGGTCGAGGGTTCCAGGGTCGTCGAGGGTTTGAGGATCACCGAGGGGTCGAGAGAGAGATTTCCTAGTGTCAAAGTATTGAAGAAATCCATGGCATCATCATTGCCAGAAGTAACCAGGGCATGACGAAGTCCTCCAAAGTTATTTTGGAATGGTGTCCCGGATAGGATAATTTGCCTTTTCGTATGAATTTCAGCAAAGGCCTTCCAAATAACGATATTTGGAAGGTTCTTGCTGAACTTTGTACCAAAAAGCGAATTATCCTATCTAGGACTCCGTTCCAAAATAACTTTGGAGAGCTTCGTACCATCATGCACCTGTTACTTTCGCCTAATGATGAAGACATGGTTTTGTTGAATCCTTTGACACTAGGCAACCTCCCGACCCCTCGGCGATCCTGTCGAACATGAGAGGAAGAAGAGGATCGCCGAGGGGTCGAGGGTTCCAGGGACGTCGAGGGTTCCAGGGGTCGAGGATCGCCGAGGGGTCGAGAGAGAGATTTCCTAGTATCAAAGTATTGAAGAAATCCATGGCTTCATCATTAGCCGGAAGTAACCAGGCATGACGAAGTCCTCCAAAGTTATTTTGGAATGGTGTCCCGGATAGGATAATTTGCCTTTTTGTATGAATTTCAGCAAAGGCCTTTCAAATAATGATATTTGGAAGGTTCTTGCTGAACTTTGTACCAAAAAGCGAATTATCCTATCTAGGAATCCGTTCCAAAATAACTTTGGAGAGCTTCGTACCATCATGCACCTGTTACTTTCGCCTAATGATGAAGACATGGTTTTGTTGAATCCTTTGACACTAGGCAACCTCCCGACCCCTCGGCGATCCTCTAGAACATGAGAGGAAGAAGAAGATTGCCTAGGGGTCGAGGGTTCCAGGGTCGTCGAGGGTTTGAGGCGTCGAGGATCGCCGAGGGGTCGAGAGAGAGATTTCCTAGTGTCAAAGTATTGAAGAAATCCATGGCTTCATCATTAGCCAGAAGTAACTAGGGCATGACGAAGTCCTCCAAAGTTATTTTGGAATGGTGTCCCGGATAGGATAATTTGCCTTTTTGTATGAATTTCAGCAAAGGCCTTCCAAATAACGATATTTGGAAGGTTCTTGCTGAAATTTGTACCAAAAAGCGAATTATCCTATCTAGGACTCCGTTCCAAAATAACTTTGGAGAGCTTCGTACGATCATGCACCTGTTACTTTTGCCTAATGATGAAGACATGGTTTTGTTGAATCCTTTGACACTAGGCAACCTCCTGACCCCTCGGCGATCCTCTCGAACATGAGAGGAAGAAGAGGATTGCCGAGGGGTCGAGCGTTCCAGGATCGTTGAGGGTTCGAGGGGTCGAGGATCGCCGAGGGGTCGAGAGAGAGATTTCCTAGTGTCAAAGTATTGAATAAATCCATGGCTTCATCATTAGCCGGAAGTAACTAGGGCATGAGGAAGTCCTCCAAAGTTATTTTGGAATGGTGTCCCGGATAGGATAATTTTCCTTTTTGTATGAATTTCAGCAAAGGCCTTCCAAAAAACGATATTTGGAAGGTTCTTGCTGAACTTTGTACCAAAAAGCGAATTATCCTATCTAGGACTCCGTTCCAAAATAACTTTGGAGAGCTTCGTACCATCATGCACCTGTTACTTTCGCCTAATGATGAAGACATGGTTTTGTTGAATCCTTTGACACTAGGCAACCTCCCGACCCCTCGGCGATCCTCTCGAACATGAGAGGAAGAAGAGGATCGCCTAGGGCTCGAGGGTTCCAGGGTCGTCGAGGGTTCGAGGGGTCGAGGATCGCCGAGGGGTCGAGAGAGAGATTTCCTAGTGTCAAAGTATTGAAGAAATCCATGGATTCATCATTAGCCGGAAGTAACCAGGGCATGACGAAGTCCTCCAAAGTTATTTTGGAATGGTGTCCCGGATAGGATAATTTGCCTTTTTGTATGAATTCCAGCAAAGGCCTTCCAAATAACGATATTTGGAAGGTTCTTGCTGAACTTTGTACCAAAAAGCGAATTATCCTACCTAGGACTCCGTTCCAAAATAACTTTCGAGAGCTTCGTACCATCATGCACCTGTTACTTTCGCCTAATGATGAAGACATGGTTTTGTTGTATCCTTTGACACTAGGCAACCTCCCGACCCCTCGGCGATCCTCTCGAACATGAGAGGAAGAAGAGGATCGCCTAGGGGTCGAGGGTTCCAGGGTCGTCGAGGGTTCGAGGGGTCGAGGATCGCCGAGGGGTCGAGAGAGAGATTTCCTAGTGTCAAAGTATTGAATAAATCCATGGCTTCATCATTAGCCGGAAGTAACTAGGGCATGAGGAAGTCCTCCAAAGTTATTTTGGAATGGTGTCCCGGATAGGATAATTTTCCTTTTTGTATGAATTTCAGCAAAGGCCTTCCAAAAAACGATATTTGGAAGGTTCTTGCTGAACTTTGTACCAAAAAGCGAATTATCCTATCTAGGACTCCGTTCCAAAATAACTTTGGAGAGCTTCGTACCATCATGCACCTTTTACTTTCGCCTAATGATGAAGACATGGTTTTGTTGAATCCTTTGACACTAGGCAACCTCCCGACCCCTCGGCGATCCTCTCGAACATGAGAGGAAGAAGAGGATCGCCTAGGGGTCGAGGGTTCCAGGGTCGTCGAGGGTTCGAGGGGTCGAGGATCGCCGAGGGGTCGAGAGAGAGATTTCCTAGTGTCAAAGTATTGAAGAAATCCATGGATTCATCATTAGCCGGAAGTAACCAGGGCATGACGAAGTCCTCCAAAGTTATTTTGGAATGGTGTCCCGGATAGGATAATTTGCCTTTTTGTATGAATTCCAGCAAAGGCCTTCCAAATAACGATATTTGGAAGGTTCTTGCTGAACTTTGTACCAAAAAGCGAATTATACTACCTAGGACTCCGTTCCAAAATAACTTTCGAGAGCTTCGTACCATCATGCACCTGTTACTTTCGCCTAATGATGAAGACATGGTTTTGTTGTATCCTTTGACACTAGGCAACCTCCCGACCCCTCGGCGATCCTCTCGAACATGAGAGGAAGAAGAGGATCGCCTAGGGGTCGAGGGTTCCAGGGTCGTCGAGGGTTCCAGGGGTCGAGGATCGCCGAGGGGTCGAGAGAGAGATTTCCTAGTGTCAAAGTATTGAAGGAATCCATGGCTTCATCATTAGCCGGAAGTAACCAGGGCATGACGAAGTCCTCCAAAGTTATTTTGGAATGGTGTCCCGGATAGGATAATTTTCCTTTTTGTATGAATTTCAGCAAAGGCCTTCCAAAAAACAAAATTTGGAAGGTTCTTGCTGAACTTTGTACCAAAAAGCGAATTATCCTATCTAGGACTCCGTTCCAAAATAACTTTGGAGAGCTTCGTACCATCATGCACCTGTTACTTTCGCCTAATGATGAAGACATGGTTTTGTTGAATCCTTTGACACTAGGCAACCTCCCGACCCCTCGGCGATCCTCTTGAACATGAGAGGAAGAAGAGGATCGCCTAGGGGTCGAGGGTTCCAAGGTCGTCGAGGCTTCGAGGGGTCGAGGATCGCCGACGGGTCGAGAGAGAGATTTCCTAGTGTCAAAGTATTGAAGAAATCCATGGCTTCATCATTAGCCGGAAGTAACCAGGGCATGACGAAGTCCTCCAAAGTTATTTTGGAATGGTGTCCCGGATAGGATAATTTGCCTTTTTGTATGAATTTCATCAAAGGCCTTCCAAATAACGATATTTGGAAGGTTCTTGCTGAACTTTGTACCAAAAAGCGAATTATCCTATCTAGGACTCC
>NC_057812.1:694323613-694348685 GCF_018294505.1 Triticum aestivum
GAGGGGTCGAGAGAGAGATTTCCTAGTGTCAAAGTATTGAAGAAATCCATGGCTTCATCATTAGCCGGAAGTAACCAGGGCATGACGAAGTCCTCCAAAGTTATTTTGGAATGGTGTCCCGGATAGGATAATTTTCCTTTTTGTATGAATTTCAGCAAAAGGCCTTCCAAAAAACAATATTTGGAAGGTTCTTGCTGAACTTTGTACCAAAAAGCGAATTATCCTATCTAGGACTCCGTTCCAAAATAACTTTGGAGAGCTTCATACCATCATGCACCTGTTACTTTCGCCTAATGATGAAGACATGGTTTTGTTGAATCCTTTGACACTAGGCAACCTCCCGACCCCTCGGTGATCCTCTCGAACATGAGAGGAAGAAGAGGATCGCCTAGGGGTTGAGGGTTCCAGGGTCGTCGAGGGTTCGAGGGGTCGAGGATCGCCGAGGGGTCGAGAGAGAGATTTCCTAGTGTCAAAGTATTGAAGAAATCCATGGCTTCATCATTAGCCAGAAGTAACCAGGGCATGACGAAGTCCTCCAAAGTTATTTTGGAATGGTGTCCCCGATAGGATAATTTGCCTTTTTGTATGAATTTCAGCAAAGGCCTTCCAAATAACGATATTTGGAAGGTTCTTGCTGAACTTTGTACCAAAAAGCGAATTATCCTATCTAGGACTCCGTTCCAAAATAACTTTCGAGAGCTTCGTACCGTCATGCACCTGTTACTTTCGCCTAATGATGAAGACATGGTTTTGTTGTATCCTTTGACACTAGGCAACCTCCCGACCCTTCGGCGATCCTCTCGAACATGAGAGGAAGAAGAGGATCGCCTAGGGGTCGAGGGTTCCAGGGTCGTCGAGGGTTCGAGGGGTCGAGGATCGCCGAGGGGTCGAGAGAGAGATTTCCTAGTGTCAAAGTATTGAAGAAATCCATGGCTTCATCATTAGCCGGAAGTAACCAGGGCATGACGAAGTCCTCCAAAGTTATTTTGGAATGGTGTCTCGGATAGGATACTTTGCCTTTTTGTATGAATTTCAGCAAAGGCTTTCCAAATAACGATATTTGGAAGGTTCTTGCTGAACTTTGTACCAAAAAGCGAATTATCCTATCTAGGACTCCGTTCCAAAATAACTTTGGAGAGCTTCGTACCATCATGCACCTGTTACTTTCGTCTAATGATGAAGACATGGTTTTGTTGAATCCTTTGACACTAGGCAACCTCCCGACCCCTCGACGATCCTCTTGAACATGAGAGGAAGAAGAGGATCGCCTAAGGGTCGAGGGTTCCAGGGTCGTCAAGGGTTCGAGGGGTCGAGGATCGCCGAGGGGTCGAGAGAGAGATTTCCTAGTGTCAAAGTATTAAAGAAATCCATGGCTTCATCATTAGTCAGAAGTAACCAGGGCATGACGAAGTCCTCCAAAGTTATTTTGGAATGGTGTCCCGGATAGGATAATTTGCCTTTTTGTATGAATTTCAGCAAATGCCTTCCAAAAAACGATATTTGAAAGGTTCTTGCTGAACTTTGTACCAAAAAGCGAATTATCCTATCTAGGACTCCGTTCCAAAATAACTTTGGAGAGCTTCGTACCATCATGCACCTGTTACTTTCGCCTAATGATGAAGTCATGGTTTTGTTGAATCCTTTGACACTAGGCAACCTCCCGACCCCTCGGCGATCCTCTCGAACATGAGAGGAAGAAGAGGATCGCCTAGGGGTCGAGGGTTCCAGGGTCGTCGAGGGTTCGAGGGGTCGAGGATCGCCGAGGGGTCGAGAGAGAGATTTCCTAGTGTCAAAGTATTGAAGAAATCCATGGCTTCATCATTAGCCGGAAGTAACCAGGGCATGACGAAGTCCTCCAAAGTTATTTTGGAATGGTGTCCCGGATAGGATAATTTGCCTTTTTGTATGAATTTCATCAAAGGCCTTCCAAATAACGATATTTGGAAGGTTCTTGCTGAACTTTGTACCAAAAAGCGAATTATCCTATCTAGGACTCCGTTCCAAAATAACTTTGGAGAGCTTCGTACCATCATGCACCTGTTACTTTCGCCTAATGATGAAGACATGGTTTTGTTGAATCCTTTGACACTAGGCAACCTCCCGACCCCACGGCGATCCTCTCGAACATGAGGAAGAAGAGGGTCGCCGAGGGGTCGAGGGTTCCAGGGTCGTCGAGGGTTCGAGGGGTCGAGAGAGAGATTTCCTAGTGTCAAAGTATTGAAGAAATCCATGGCTTCATCATTAGCCGGAAGTAACCAGGGCATGACGAAGTCCTCCAAAGTTATTTTGGAATGGTGTCCCGGATAGGATAATTTGCCTTTTTGTATGAATTTCAGCAAAGGCCTTCCAAATAATGAAGCGAATTATCCTATCTAGGACTCCGTTCCAAAATAACTTTGGAGAGCTTCGTACCATCATGCACATGTTACTTTTGCCTAATGATGAAGACATGGTTTTGTTGAATCCTTTGACACTAGGCAACCTCCCGACCCCTCGGCGATCCTCTCGAACATGAGAGGAAGAAGAGGATTGCCGAGGGGTCGAGGGTTCCAGGGTCGTTGAGGGTTCGAGGGGTCGAGGATCGCCGAGGGGTCGAGAGAGAGATTTCCTAGTGTCAAAGTATTGAAGAAATCCATGGCTTCATCATTAGCTGGAAGTAACCAGGGCATGACGAAGTCCTCCAAAGTTATTTTGGAATGGTGTCCCGGATAGGATAATTTGCCTTTTTGTATGAATTTCTGCAAAGGCCTTCCAAATAACGATATTTCGAAGGTTCTTGCTGAACTTTGTACCAAAAAGCGAATTATCCTATCTAGGACTCCGTTCCAAAATAACTTCGGAGAGCTTTGTACCATCATGCACCTGTTACTTTCGCCTAATGATGAAGACATGGTTTTGTTGAATCCTTTGACACTAGGCAACCTCCCGACCCCTCGGTGATCCTCTCGAACATGAGAGGAAGAAGAGGATCGCCTAGGGGTCGAGGGTTCCAGGGTCGTCGAGGGTTCGAGGGGTCGAGAGAGAGATTTCCTAGTGTCAAAGTATTGAAGAAATCCATGGCTTCATCATTAGCCGGAAGTAACCAGGGCATGACGAATTCCTCCAAAGTTATTTTGGAATGGTGTCCCGGATAGGATAATTTGCCTTTTTGTATGAATTTCAGCAAAGGCCTTCCAAATAACGATATTTGGAAGGTTCTTGCTGAACTTTGTACCAAAAAGCGAATTATCCTATCTAGGATTCCGTTCCAAAATAACTTTGGAGAGCTTCGTACCATCATGCACCTGTTACTTTCGCCTAATGATGAAGACATGGTTTTGTTGAATCCTTTGACACTAGGCAACCTCCCGACCCCTCGGCGATCCTCTTGAACATGAGAGGAAGAAGAGGATCGCCTAGGGGTCGAGGGTTCCAAGGTCGTCGAGGCTTCGAGGGGTCGAGGATGGCCGACGGGTCGAGAGAGAGATTTCCTAGTGTCAAAGTATTGAAGAAATCCATGGCTTCATCATTAGCCGGAAGTAACCAGGGCATGACGAAGTCCTCCAAAGTTATTTTGGAATGGTGTCCCGGATAGGATAATTTGCCTTTTTGTATGAATTTCATCAAAGGCCTTCCAAATAACGATATTTGGAAGGTTCTTGCTGAACTTTGTACCAAAAAGCGAATTATCCTATCTAGGACTCCGTTCCAAAATAACTTTGGAGAGCTTCGTACCATCATGCACCTGTTACTTTCGCCTAATGATGAAGACATGGTTTTGTTGAATCCTTTGACACTAGGCAACCTCCCGACCCCACGGCGATCCTCTCTAACATGAGGAAGAAGAGGGTCGCCGAGGGGTCGAGGGTTCCAGGGTCGTCGAGGGTTCGAGGGGTCGAGAGAGAGATTTCCTAGTGTCAAAGTATTGAAGAAATCCATGGCTTCATCATTAGCCGGAAGTAACCAGGGCATGACGAAGTCCTCCAAAGTTATTTTGGAATGGTGTCCCGGATAGGATAATTTGCCTTTTTGTATGAATTTCAGCAAAGGCCTTCCAAATAATGATATTTGGAAGGTTCTTGCTGAACTTTGTACCAAAAAGCGAATTATCCTATCTAGGACTCCGTTCCAAAATAACTTTGGAGAGCTTCGTACCATCATGCACATGTTACTTTTGCCTAATGATGAAGACATGGTTTTGTTGAATCCTTTGACACTAGGCAACCTCCCGACCCCTCGGCGATCCTCTCGAACATGAGAGGAAGAAGAGGATTGCCGAGGGGTCGAGGGTTCCAGGGTCGTTGAGGGTTCGAGGGGTCGAGGATCGCCGAGGGGTCGAGAGAGAGATTTCCTAGTGTCAAAGTATTGAAGAAATCCATGGCTTCATCATTAGCTGGAAGTAACCAGGGCATGACGAAGTCCTCCAAAGTTATTTTGGAATGGTGTCCCGGATAGGATAATTTGCCTTTTTGTATGAATTTCTGCAAAGGCCTTCCAAATAACGATATTTCGAAGGTTCTTGCTGAACTTTGTACCAAAAAGCGAATTATCCTATCTAGGACTCCGTTCCAAAATAACTTCGGAGAGCTTTGTACCATCATGCACCTGTTACTTTCGCCTAATGATGAAGACATGGTTTTGTTGAATCCTTTGACACTAGGCAACCTCCCGACCCCTCGGTGATCCTCTCGAACATGAGAGGAAGAAGAGGATCGCCTAGGGGTCGAGGGTTCCAGGGTCGTCGAGGGTTCGAGGGGTCGAGAGAGAGATTTCCTAGTGTCAAAGTAATGAAGAAATCCATGGCTTCATCATTAGCCGGAAGTAACCAGGGCATGACGAAGTCCTCCAAAGTTATTTTGGAATGGTGTCCCGGATAGGATAATTTGCCTTTTTGTATGAATTTCAGCAAAGGCCTTCCAAATAATGATATTTGGAAGGTTCTTGCTGAACTTTGTACCAAAAAGCGAATTATCCTATCTAGGACTCCGTTCCAAAATAACTTTGGAGAGCTTCGTACCATCATGCACCTGTTACTTTCACCTAATGATGAAGGCATGGTTTTGTTGAATCCTTTGACACTAGGCAACCTCCCGACCCCTCGGCGATCCTCTCGAACATGAGAGGAAGAAGAGGATCGCCTAGGGGTCGAGGGTACCAGGGTCGTCGAGGGTTCGAGGGGTCGAGGATCGCCGAGGGGTCGAGAGAGAGAGATTTCCTAGTGTCAAAGTATTGAAGAAATCCATGGCTTCATGATTAGCCGGAAGTAACCAGGGCATGACGAAGTCCTCCAAAGTTATTTTGGAATGGTGTCCCGGATAGGATAATTTGCCTTTTTGTATGAATTTCAGCAAAGGCCTTCCAAATAACGATATTTGGAAGGTTCTTGCTGAACTTTGTACCAAAAAGCGAATTATCCTATCTAGGACTCCGTTCCAAAATAACTTTCGAGAGCTTCGTACTGTCATGCACCTGTTACTTTCGCCTAATGATGAAGACATGGTTTTGTTGTATCCTTTGACACTAGGCAACCTCCCGACCCTTCGGCGATCCTCTCGAACATGAGAGGAAGAAGAGGATCGCCTAGGGGTCGAGGGTTCCAGGGTCGTCGAGGGTTCGAGGGGTCGAGGATCGCCGAGGGGTCGAGAGAGAGATTTCCTAGTGTCAAAGTATTGAAGAAATCCATGGCTTCATCATTAGCCGGAAGTAACCAGGGCATGACGAAGTCCTCCAAAGTTATTTTGGAATGGTGTCTCGGATAGGATAATTTGCCTTTTTGTATGAATTTCAGCAAAGGCTTTCCAAATAACGATATTTGGAAGGTTCTTGCTGAACTTTGTACCAAAAAGCGAATTATCCTATCTAGGACTCCGTTCCAACATAACTTTGGAGAGCTTCGTACCATCATGCACCTGTTACTTTCGTCTAATGATGAAGACATGGTTTTGTTGAATCCTTTGACACTAGGCAACCTCCCGACCCCTCGGCGATCCTCTTGAACATGAGAGGAAGAAGAGGATCGCCTAAGGGTCGAGGGTTCCAGGGTCGTCAAGGGTTCGAGGGGTCGAGGATCGCCGAGGGGTCGAGAGAGAGATTTCCTAGTGTCAAAGTATTAAAGAAATCCATGGCTTCATGATTAGTCAGAAGTAACCAGGGCATGACGAAGTCCTCCAAAGTTATTTTGGAATGGTGTCCCGGATAGGATAATTTGCCTTTTTGTATGAATTTCAGCAAAGGCCTTCCAAAAAACGATATTTGAAAGGTTCTTGCTGAACTTTGTACCAAAAAGCGAATTATCCTATCTAGGACTCCGTTCCAAAATAACTTTGGAGAGCTTCGTACCATCATGCACCTGTTACTTTCGCCTAATGATGAAGACATGGTTTTGTTGAATCCTTTGACACTAGGCAACCTCCCGACCCCTCGGCGATCCTCTCGAACATGAGAGGAAGAAGAGGATCGCCTAGGGGTCGAGGGTTCCAGGGTCGTCGAGGGTTCGAGGGGTCGAGGATCGCCGAGGGGTCGAGAGAGAGATTTCCTAGTGTCAAAGTATTGAAGAAATCCATGGCTTCATCATTAGCCGGAAGTAACCAGGGCATGACGAATTCCTCCAAAGTTATTTTGGAATGGTGTCCCGGATAGGATAATTTGCCTTTTTGTATGAATTTCAGCAAAGGCCTTCCAAATAACGATATTTGGAAGGTTCTTGCTGAACTTTGTACCAAAAAGCGAATTATCCTATCTAGGATTCCGTTCCAAAATAACTTTGGAGAGCTTCGTACCATCATGCACCTGTTACTTTCGCCTAATGATGAAGACATGGTTTTGTTGAATCCTTTGACACTAGGCAACCTCCCGACCCCTCGGCGATCCTCTTGAACATGAGAGGAAGAAGAGGATCGCCTAGGGGTCGAGGGTTCCAAGGTCGTCGAGGCTTCGAGGGGTCGAGGATCGCCGACGGGTCGAGAGAGAGATTTCCTAGTGTCAAAGTATTGAAGAAATCCATGGCTTCATCATTAGCCGGAAGTAACCAGGGCATGACGAAGTCCTCCAAAGTTATTTTGGAATGGTGTCCCGGATAGGATAATTTGCCTTTTTGTATGAATTTCATCAAAGGCCTTCCAAATAACGATATTTGGAAGGTTCTTGCTGAACTTTGTACCAAAAAGCGAATTATCCTATCTAGGACTCCATTCCAAAATAACTTTGGAGAGCTTCGTACCATCATGCACCTGTTACTTTCGCCTAATGATGAAGACATGGTTTTGTTGAATCCTTTGACACTAGGCAACCTCCCGACCCCACGGCGATCCTCTCGAACATGAGGAAGAAGAGGGTCGCCGAGGGGTCGAGGGTTCCAGGGTCGACGAGGGTTCGAGGGGTCGAGAGAGAGATTTCCTAGTGTCAAAGTATTGAAGAAATCCATGGCTTCATCATTAGCCGGAAGTAACCAGGGCATGACGAAGTCCTCCAAAGTTATTTTGGAATGGTGTCCCGGATAGGATAATTGTCCTTTTTGTATGAATTTCAGCAAAGGCCTTCCAAATAATGATATTTGGAAGGTTCTTGCTGAACTTTGTACCAAAAAGCGAATTATCCTATCTAGGACTCCGTTCCAAAATAACTTTGGAGAGCTTCGTACCATCATGCACATGTTACTTTTGCCTAATGATGAAGACATGGTTTTGTTAAATCCTTTGACACTAGGCAACGTCCCGACCCCTCGGCGATCCTCTCGAACATGAGAGGAAGAAGAGGATTGCCGAGGGGTCGAGGGTTCCAGGGTCGTCGAGGGTTCGAGGGGTCGAGGATCGCCGAGGGGTCGAGAGAGAGATTTCCTAGTGTCAAAGTATTGAAGAAATCCATGGCTTCATCATTAGCTGGAAGTAACCAGGGCATGACGAAGTCCTCCGAAGTTATTTTGGAATGGTGTCCCGGATAGGATAATTTGCCTTTTTGTATGAATTTCTGCAAAGGCCTTCCAAATAACGATATTTCGAAGGTTCTTGCTGAACTTTGTACCAAAAAGCGAATTATCCTATCTAGGACTCCGTTCCAAAATAACTTCGGAGAGCTTTGTACCATCATGCACCTGTTACTTTCGCCTAATGATGAAGACATGGTTTTGTTGAATCCTTTGACACTAGGCAACCTCCCGACCCCTCGGTGATCCTCTCGAACATGAGAGGAAGAAGAGGATTGCCTAGGGGTCGAGGGTTCCAGGGTCGTCGAGGGTTTGAGGGGTCGAGAGAGAGATTTCCTAGTGTCAAAGTAATGAAGAAATCCATGGCTTCATCATTAGCCGGAAGTAACCAGGGCATGACGAAGTCCTCCAAAGTTATTTTGGAATGGTGTCCCGAATAGGATAATTTGCCTTTTTGTATGAATTTCAGCAAAGGCCTTCCAAATAATGATATTTGGAAGGTTCTTGCTGAACTTTGTACCAAAAAGCGAATTATCCTATCTAGGACTCCGTTCCAAAATAACTTTGGAGAGCTTCGTACCATCATGCACCTGTTACTTTCACCTAATGATGAAGGCATGGTTTTGTTGAATCCTTTGACACTAGGCAACCTCCCGACCCCTCGGCGATCCTCTCGAACATGAGAGGAAGAAGAGGATCGCCTAGGGGTCGAGGGTACCAGGGTCGTCGAGGGTTCGAGGGGTCGAGGATCGCCGAGGGGTCGAGAGAGAGATTTCCTAGTGTCAAAGTATTGAAGAAATCCATGGCTTCATCATTAGCCGGAAGTAACCAGGGCATGACGAAGTCCTCCAAAGTTATTTTGGAATGGTGTCCCGGATAGGATAATTTGCCTTTTTGTATGAATTTCAGCAAAGGCCTTCCAAAAAACGATATTTGAAAGGTTCTTGCTGAACTTTGTACCAAAAAGCGAATTATCCTATCTAGGACTCCGTTCCAAAATAACTTTGGAGAGCTTCGTACCATCATGCACATGTTACTTTCGCCTAATGATGAAGACATGGTTTTGTTGAATCCTTTGACACTAGGAAACCTCCCAACCCCTCGGCGATCCTCTCGAACATGAGAGGAAGAAGAGGATCGCCTAGGGGTCGACGGTTCCAAGGTCGTCGAGGGTTCGAGGGGTCGAGGATCGCCGATGGGTCAAGAGAGAGATTTCCTAGTGTCAAAGTATTGAAGAAATCCATGGCTTCATCATTAGCCGGAAGTAACCAGGGCATGACGAAGTCCTCCAAAGTTATTTTGGAATGGTGTCCCGGATAGGATAATTTGCCTTTTTTGTATGAATTTCAGCAAAGGCCTTCCAAATAACGATATTTGGAAGGTTCTTGCTGAACTTTGTACCAAAAAGCGAATTATCCTATCTAGGACTCCGTTCCAAAATAACTTTGGAGAGCTTCGTACCATCATGCACCTGTTACTTTCGCCTAATGATGAATACATGGTTTTGTTGAATCCTTTGATACTAGGCAACCTCCCGACCCCACGGCGATCCTCTCGAACATGAGGAAGAAGAGGGTCGCCGAGGGGTCGAGGGTTCCAGGGTCGTCGAGGGTTCGAGGGGTCGAGAGAGAGATTTCCTAGTGTCAAAGTATTGAAGAAATCCATGGCTTCATCATTAGCCGGAAGTAACCAGGGCATGACGAAGTCCTCCAAAGTTATTTTGGAATGGTGTCCCGGATAGGATAATTTGCCTTTTTGTATGAATTTTAGCAAAGGCCTTCCAAATAATGATATTTGGAAGGTTCTTGCTGAACTTTGTACCAAAAAGCGAATTATCCTTTCTAGGACTCCGTTCCAAAATAACTTTGGAGAGCTTCGTACCATCATGCACCTATTACTTTCGCCTAATGATGAAGACATGGTTTTGTTGAATCCTTTGACACTAGGCAACCTCCCGACCCCTCGGCGATTCTCTCGAACATGAGAGGAAGAAGAGGATTGCCGAGGGGTCGAGGGTTCCAGGGTCGTCGAGGGTTCGAGGGGTCGAGGATCGCCGAGGGGTCGAGAGAGAGATTTCCTAGTGTCAAAGTATTGAAGAAATCCATGGCTTCATCATTAGCCGAAAGTAACCAGGGCATGACGAAGTCCTCCAAAGTTATTTTGGAATGGTGTCCCGGATAGGATAATTTGCCTTTTTGTATGAATTTCAGCAAAGGCCTTCCAAATAACGATATTTGGAAGGTTCTTGCTGAACTTTGTACCAAAAGGCGAATTATCCTATCTAGGACTCCGTTCCAAAATAACTTTGGAGAGCTTCGTACCATCATGCACCTGTTACTTTCGCCTAATGATGAAGACATGGTTTTGTTGAATCCTTTGACACTAGGCAACCTCCCGACCCCTCGGCGATCCTCTCGAACATGAGAGGAAGAAGAGGATCGCCTAGGGGTCGAGGGTTCCAGGGTCGTCGAGGGTTCGAGGGGTCGAGAGAGAGATTTCCTAGTGTCAAAGTATTGAAGAAATCCATGGCTTCATCATTAGCCGGAAGAACCAGGGCATGACGAAGTCCTCCAAAGTTATTTTGGAATGGTGTCCCGGATAGGATAATTTGCCTTTTTGTATGAATTTCAGCAAAGGCCTTCCAAATAATGATATTTGGAAGGTTCTTGCTGAACTTTGTACCAAAAAGCGAATTATCCTATCTAGGACTCTGTTCCAAAATAACTTTGGAGAGCTTCGTACCATCATGCACCTGTTACTTTCGCCTAATGATGAAGACATGGTTTTGTTGAATCCTTTGACACTTGGCAAACTCCCGACCCCTCGGCGATCCTCTCAAACATGAGAGGAAGAAGAGGATTGCCGAGGGGTCGAGAGAGAGATTTCCTAGTGTCAAAGTATTGAAGAAATCCATGGCTTCATCATTAGCCGGAAGTAACCAGGGCATGACGAAGTCCTCCAAAGTTATTTTTGAATGGTGTCCCGGATAGGATAATTTGCCTTTTTGTATGAATTTCAGCAAAGGCCTTCCAAATAACGATATTTGGAAGGTTCTTGCTGAACTTTGTATCAAAAAGCGAATTATCCTATCTAGGACTCCGTTCCAAAATAACTTTGGAGAGCTTCGTACCAGCATGCACCTGTTACTTTCGCCTAATGATGAAGACATGGTTTTGTTGAATCCTTTGACACTAGGCAACCTCCCGACCCCTCGGCGATCCTCTCGAACATGAGAGGAAGAAGAGGATCGCCTAGGGGTCGAGGGTTCCAGGGTCGTCGAGGGTTTGAGGATCGCCGAGGGGTCGAGAGAGAGATTTCCAAGTGTCAAAGTATTGAACAAATCATTAGGTTTCGTCATTAGCCAGAAGTAACCAGGGCATGACGAAGTCCTCCAAAGTTATTTTGGAATGGTGTCTCGGATAGGATAATTTGCCTTTTTGTATGAATTTCAGCAAAGGCCTTCCAAATAACGATATTTGGAAGGTTCTTGCTGAACTTTGCACCAAAAAGCGAATTATCCTATCTAGGACTCCGTTCCAAAATAACTTTGGAGAGCTTCATACCATCATGTACCTGTTACTTTCGCCTAATGATGAAGACATGGTTTTGTTGAATCCTTTGACACTAGGCAACCTCCTGGCCCCTCGGCGATCCTCTCGAACATGAGAGCAAGAAGAGGATTGCCGAGGGGTCGAGGGTTCCAGGGTCGTCGAGGGTTTGAGGGGTCGAGAGAGAGATTTCCTAGTGTCAAAGTATTGAAGAAATCCATGGCTTCATCATTAGCCGGAAGTAACCAGGGCATGACGAAGTCCTCCAAAGTTATTTTGGAATGGTGTTCCGGATAGGATAATTTGCCTTTTTGTATGAATTTCAGCAAAGGCCTTCCAAATAACGATATTTGGAAGGTTCTTGCTGAACTTTGTACCAAAAAGCGAATTATCCTATCTAGGACTCCGTTCCAAAATAACTTTGAGAGCTTCATACCATCATGCACCTGTTACTTTCGCCTAATGATGAAGACATGTTTTTGTTGAATCCTTTGACACTAGGCAACCTCCCGACCCCTCGGCGATCCTCTCGAACATGAGAGGAAGAAGAGGATCGCCTAGGGGTCGAGGGTTCCAGGGTCGTCAAGGGTTCGAGGGGTCGAGGATCGCCGAGGGGTCGAGAGAGAGATTTCCCTAGTGTCAAAGTATTGAAGAAATCCATGGCTTCATCATTAGCCGGAAGTAACCAGGGCATGACGAAGTCCTCCAAAGTTATTTTGGAATGGTGTCCCGGATAGGATAATTTGCCTTTTTGTATGAATTTCAGCAAAGGCCTTCCAAATAACGATATTTGGAAGGTTCTTGCTGAACTTTGTACCAAAAAGCGAATTATCCTATCGAGGACTCTGTTGCAAAATAACTTTGGAGAGCTTCGTACCATCATGCACCTGTTACTTTCGCCTAATGATGAAGACATGGTTTTGTTGAATCCTTTGACACTAGGAAACCTCCCGAACCCTCGGCGATCCTCTCGAACATGAGAGGAAGAAGAGGATCGCCTAGGGGTCGAGGGTTCCAGGGTCGTCGAGGGTTCGAGGGGTCGAGGATCGCTGAGGGGTCAAGAGAGAGATTTCCCTAGAGTCAAAGTATTGAAGAAATCCATGGCTTCATCATTAGCCGGAAGTAACCAGGGCATGACGAAGTCCTCCAAAGTTATTTTGGAATGGTGTCCCGGATAGGATAATTTGCCTTTTTGTATGAATTTCAGCAAAGGCCTTCCAAATAACGATATTTGGAAGGTTCTTGCTGAACTTTGTACCAAAAAGCGAATTATCCTATCTAGGACTCCGTTCCAAAATAACTTTGGAGAGCTTCGTACCATCATGCACCTGTTACTTTTGCCTAATGATGAAGACATGGTTTTGTTGAATCCTTTGACACTAGGCAACCTCCCGACCCCTCGGCGATCCTCTCGAACATGAGAGGAAGAAGAGGATCGCCTAGGGGTCGAGGGTTCCAGGGTCGTCGAGGGTTCGAGGGGTCGAGGATCGCCGAGGGGTCAAGAGAGAGATTTCCTAGTGTCAAAGTATTGAAGAAATCCATGGCTTCATCATTAGCCGGAAGTAACCAGGGCATGACGAAGTCCTCCAAAGTTATTTTGGAATGGTGTCCCAGATAGGATAATTTGCCTTTTTGTATGAATTTCAGCAAAGGCCTTCCAAATAACGATATTTGGAAGGCTCTTGCTGAACTTTTTACCAAAAAGCGAATTATCCTATCTAGGACTCCGTTACAAAATAACTTTGGAGAGCTTCATACCATCATGCACCTGTTACTTTCGCCTAATGATGAAGACATGGTTTTGTTGAATCCTTTGACACTAGGCAAACTCCCGACCCCTCGGCGATCCTCTCGAACATGAGAGGAAGAAGAGGATCGCCTAGGGGTCGAGGGTTCCAGGGTCGTCGAGGGTTTGAGGATCGCCGAGGGGTCGAGAGAGAGATTTACTAGTGTCAAAGTATTGAAGAAATCCATGGCTTCATCATTAGCCAGAAGTAACCAGGGCATGACGAAGTCCTCCAAAGTTATTTTGGAATGGTGTCTCGGATAGGATAATTTGCCTTTTTGTATGAATTTCAGCAAAGGCCTTCCAAATAACGATATTTGGAAGGTTCTTGCTGAACTTTGTACCAAAAAGCGAATTATCCTATCTAGGACTCCGTTCCAAAATAACTTTGGAGAGCTTCATACCATCATGCACCTGTTACTTTCGCCTAATGATGAAGACATGGTTTTGTTGAATCCTTTGACACTAGGCAACCTCCCGACCCCTCGGCGATCCTCTCGAACATGAGAGGAAGAAGAGGATTGCCGAGGGGTCAAGGGTTCCAGGGTCGTCGAGGGTCCGAGGGGTCGAGGATCGCCGACGGGTCGAGAGAGAGATTTCCTAGTGTCAAAGTATTGAAGAAATCCATGGCTTCATCATTAGCCGAAAGTAACCAGGGCATGACGAAGTCCTCCAAAGTTATTTTGGAATGGTGTCCCGGATAGGATAATTTGCCCTTTTGTATGAATTTCAGCAAAGGCCTTCCAAATAACGATATTTGGAAGGTTCTTGCTGAACTTTGTACCAAAAAGCGAATTATCCTATCTAGGACTCCGTTCCAAAATAACTTTGGAGAGCTTCGTACCATCATGCACCTGTTACTTTCGCCTAATGATGAAGACATGGTTTTGTTGAATCCTTTGACACTAGGCAACCTCCCGACCCCTCGGCGATCCTCTCGAACATTAGAGGAAGAAGAGGATCGCCTAGGGGTCGAGGGTTCCAGGGTCGTCGAGGGTTCGAGGGGTCGAGAGAGAGATTTCCTAGTGTCAAAGTATTGAAGAAATCCATGGCTTCATCATTAGCCGGAAGTAACCAGGGCATGACGAAGTCCTCCAAAGTTATTTTGGAATGGTGTCCCGGATAGGATAATTTGCCTTTTTGTATGAATTTCAGCAAAGGCCTTCCAAATAACGATATTTGGAAGGTTCTTGCTGAACTTTGTACCAAAAAACAAATTATCCTATCTAGGACTCCGTTCCAAAATAACTTTAGAGAGCTTCGTACCATCATGCACCTGTTACTTTCACCTAATGATGAAGACATGGTTTTGTTGAATCCTTTGACACTAGGCAACCTCCCGACCCCTCGGCGATCCTCTCGAACATGAGAGGAAGAAGAGGATCGCCTAGGGGTCGAGGGTTCCAGGGTCGTCGAGGGTTTGAGGATCGCCGAGGGGTCGAGAGAGAGATTTCCTGGTGTCAAAGTATTTAAGAAATCCATGGTTTCATCATTAGCCAGAAGTAACCAGGGCATGACGAAGTCCTCCAAAGTTATTTTGGAATGGTGTCTCGGATAGGATAATTTGCCTTTTTGTATGAATTTCAGCAAAGGCCTTCCAAATAACGATATTTGGAAGGTTCTTGCTGAACTTTGTACCAAAAAGCGAATTATCCTATCTAGGACTCCGTTCCAAAATAACTTTGGAGAGCTTCGTACCATCATGCACCTGTTACTTTCGCCTAATGATGAAGACATTGTTTTGTTGAATCCTTTGACACTAGGCAACCTCCCGACCCCTCGGCGATCCTCTCGAACATGAGAGGAAAAAGAGGATTGCCGAGGGGTCGAGGGTTCCAGGGTCGTCGAGGGTTCGAGGGGTCGACGATCGCCGAGGGGTCGAGAGAGAGATTTCCTAGTGTCAAAGTATTGAAGAAATCCATGGCTTCATCATTAGCCGGAAGTAACCAGGGCATGACGAAGTCCTCCAAAGTTATTTTGGAATGGTGTCCCGGATAGGATAATTTGCCTTTTTGTATGAATTTCAGCAAAGGCCTTCCAAATAACGATATTTGGAAGGTTCTTGCTGAACTTTGTACCAAAAAGCGAATTATCCTATCTAGGACTCCGTTCCAAAATAACTTTAGAGAGCTTCGTTCCATCATGCACCTGTTACTTTTGCCTAATGATGAAGACATGGTTTTGTTGAATCCTTTGACACTAGGCAACCTCCCGACCCCTTGGCGATCCTCTCGAACATGAGAGGAAGAAGAGGATCGCCTAGGGGTCGAGGGTTCCAGGGTCGTCGAGGGTTTGAGGATCGCCGAGGGGTCGAGAGAGAGATTTCCTGGTGTCAAAGTATTTAAGAAATCCATGGCTTCATCATTAGCCAGAAGTAACTAGGGCATGACGAAGTCCTCCAAAGTTATTTTGGAATGGTGTCTCGGATAGGATAATTTGCCTTTTTGTATGAATTTCAGCAAAGGCCTTCCAAATAACGATATTTGGAAGGTTCTTGCTGAACTTTGTACCAAAAAGCGAATTATCCTATCTAGGACTCCGTTCCAAAATAACTTTGGAGAGCTTCGTACCATCATGCACCTGTTACTTTCGCCTAATGATGAAGACATGGTTTTGTTGAATCCTTTGACACTAGGCAACCTCCCGACCCCTCGGCGATCCTCTCGAACATGATAGGAAGAAGAGGATTGCCGAGGGGTCGAGAGAGAGATTTCCTAGTGTCAAAGTACTGAAGAAATCCATGGCTTCATCATTAGCCGGAAGTAACCAGGGCATGACGAAGTCCTCCAAAGTTATTTTGGAATGGTGTCCCGGATAGGATAATTTGCCTTTTTGTATGAATTTCAGCAAAGGCCTTCCAAATAACGATATTTGGAAGGTTCTTGCTGAACTTTGTACCAAAAAGTGAATTATCCTATCTAGGACCCCGTTCCTAAATAACTTTGGAGAGCTTCGTACCATCATGCACCTGTTACTTTCGCCTAATGATGAAGACATGGTTTTGTTGAATCCTTTGACACTAGGCAACCTCCCGACCCCTTGTCGATCCTCTCGAACATGAGAGGAAGAAGAGGATCGCCTAGGGGTCGAGGGTTCCAGGGTCGTCGAGGGTTTGAGGATCGCCGAGGGGTCGAGAGAGAGATTTCCTGGTGTCAAAGTATTTAAGAAATCCATGGCTTCATCATTAGCCAGAAGTAACTAGGGCATGACGAAGTCCTCCAAAGTTATTTTGGAATGGTGTCTCGGATAGGGTAATTTGCCTTTTTGTATGAATTTCAGCACATGCCTTCCAAATAACGATATTTGGAAGGTTCTTGCTGAACTTTATACCAAAAAGCGAATTATCCTATCTAGGACTCCGTTCCTAAATAACTGTGGAGAGCTTCGTACCATCATGCACCTGTTACTTTCGCCTAATGATGAAGACATGGTTTTGTTGAATCCTTTGACACTAGGAAACCTCCCGACCCCTTGGCGATCCTCTCGATCATGAGAGGAAGAAGAGAATCGCCTAGGGGTCGAGGGTTCCAGGGTCGTCGAGGGTTTGAGGATCGCCGAGGGGTCGAGAGAGAGATTTCCTGGTGTCAAAGTATTTAAGAAATCCATGGTTTCATCATTAGCCGGAAGTAACCAGGGCATGACAAAGTCCTCCAAAGTTATTTTGGAATGGTGTCCCGGATAGGATAATTTGCCCTTTTGTATGAATTTCAGCAAAGGCCTTCCAAATAATGATATTTGGAAGGTTCTTGCTGAACTTTGTACCAAAAAGCGAGTTATCCTATCTAGGACTCCGTTCCAAATTAACTTTAGAGAGCTTCGTACCATCATGCACCTATTACTTTCGCCTAATGATGAAGACATGGTTTTGTTGAATCCTTTGACACTAGGCAACCTCCCGACCCCTCGGCGATCCTCTCGAACATGAGAGGAAGAAGAGGATCGCCAAGGGGTCGAGGGTTCTAGGGTCGTCGAGGGTTCGAGGGGTCGAGGATCGCCGAGGGGTCGAGAGAGAGATTTCCTAGTGTCAAAGTATTGAAGAAATCCATGGCTTCATCATTAGCCGGAAGTAACCAAGGCCTGACGAAGTCCTCCAAAGTTATTTTGGAATGGTTTCCCGGATAGGATAATTTGCCTTTTTGTATGAATTTCAGCAAAGGCCTTCCAAATAACAATATTTGGAAGGTTCTTGCTGAACTTTGTACCAAAAAGCGAATTATCCTATCTAGGACTCCGTTCCAAAATAACTTTGGAGAGGTTCGTACTATCATGCACCTGTTACTTTCGCCTAATCATGAAGACATGGTTTTGTTGAATCCTTTGACACTAGGCAACCTCCCGACCCCTCGGCGATCCTCTCGAACATGAGAGGAAGAAGAGGATCGCCTAGGGGTCGAGGGTTCCAGGGTCGTCGAGGGTTTGAGGGGTCGAGGATCGCCGAGGGGTCGAGAGAGAGATTTCCTAGTGTCAAAGTATTGAAGAAATCCATGGCTTCATCATTAGCCAGAAGTAACGAGGGCATGACGAAGTCCTCCAAAGTTATTTTGGAATGGTGTCCCGGATAGGATAATTTGCCTTTTTGTATGAATTTCAGGAAAGGCCTTCCAAATAACGATATTTGGAAGGTTCTTGCTGAACTTTGTACCAAAAAGCGAATTATCCTATCTAGGACTCCGTTCCAATATAACTTTGGAGAGATTCGTACAATCATGCACCTGTTACTTTCGCCTAATGATGAAGACATGGTTTTGTTGAATCCTTTGACACTAGGCGACCTCCCGACCCCTCGGCGATCCTCTCGAACATGAGAGGAAGAAGAGGATCGCCTAGGGGTCGAGGGTTCCAGGGTCGTCGAGAGTTGGAGGATCGCCAAGGGGTCGAGAGAGAGATTTCCTAGTGTCAAAGTATTGAAGAAATCCATGGCTTCATCATTAGCCAGAAGTAACCAGGGCATGACGATGTCCTCCAAAGTTATTTTGGAATGGTGTCTTGGATAGGATAATTTTCCTTTTTGTATGAATTTCAGCAAAGGCCTTCCAAATAACGATATTAGGAAGGTTCTTGCTGAACTTTGTACCAAAAAGCGAATTATCCTATCTAGGACTCCGTTCCAAAATAACTTTGGAGAGCTTCGTACCATCATGCACCTGTTACTTTCGCCTAATGATGAAGACATGGTTTTGTTGAATCCTTTGACACTAGGCAACCTCCCGACCCCTCGGCGATCCTCTCAAACATGAGAGGAAGAAGAGGATCGCCTAGGGGTCGAGGGTTCCAGGGTCGTCGAGGGTTTGAGGATCGCCGAGGGGTCGAGAGAGAGATTTCCTAGTGTCAAAGTATTGAAGAAATCCATGGCTTCATCATTAGCCAGAAGTAACCAGGGCATGACGATGTCCTCCAAAGTTATTTTGGAATGGTGTCTCGGATAGGATAATTTGCGTTTTTGTATGAATTTCAGCAAAGGCCTTCCAAATAATGATATTTGGAAGGTTCTTGCTGAAGTTTGTACCAAAAAGCGAATTATCCTATCTAGGACTCCGTTCCAAAATAACTTTGGAGAGCTTCGTACCATCATGCACCTGTTACTTTCGCCTAATGATGAAGACATGGTTTTGTTGAATCCTTTGACACTAGGCAACCTCCCGACCCCTCGGCGATCCTCTCGAACATGATAGGAAAAAGAGGATTGCCGAGGGGTCCAGGGTTCCAGGGTCGTCGAGGGTTCGAGGGGTCGAGGATCGCCGAGGGGTCGAGAGAGAGATTTCCTAGTGTCAAAGTATTGAAGAAATCTATGGCTTCATCATTAGCCGGAAGTAACCAGGGCATGACAAAGTCCTCCAAAGTTATTTTGGAATGGTGTCCCGGATAGGATAATTTGCCCTTTTGTATGAATTTCAGCAAAGGCCTTCCAAATAATGATATTTGGAAGGTTCTTGCTGAACTTTGTACCAAAAAGCGAGTTATCCTATCTAGGACTCCGTTCCAAATTAACTTTAGAGAGCTTCGTACCATCATGCACCTATTACTTTCGCCTAATGATGAAGACATGGTTTTGTTGAATCCTTTGACACTAGGCAACCTCCCGACCCCTCGGCGATCCTCTCGAACATGAGAGGAAGAAGAGGATCGCCAAGGGGTCGAGGGTTCTAGGGTCGTCGAGGGTTCGAGGGGTCGAGGATCGCCGAGGGGTCGAGAGAGAGATTTCCTAGTGTCAAAGTATTGAAGAAATCCATGGCTTCATCATTAGCCGGAAGTAACCAAGGCCTGACGAAGTCCTCCAAAGTTATTTTGGAATGGTTTCCCGGATAGGATAATTTGCCTTTTTGTATGAATTTCAGCCAAGGCCTTCCAAATAACAATATTTGGAAGGTTCTTGCTGAACTTTGTACCAAAAAGCGAATTATCCTATCTAGGACTCCGTTCCAAAATAACTTTGGAGAGCTTCGTACTATCATGCACCTGTTACTTTCGCCTAATCATGAAGGCATGGTTTTGTTGAATCCTTTGACACTAGGCAACCTCCCGACCCCTCGGCGATCCTCTCGAACATGAGAGGAAGAAGAGGATCGCCTAGGGGTCGAGGGTTCCAGGGTCGTCGAGGGTTTGAGGGGTCGAGGATCGCCGAGGGGTCGAGAGAGAGATTTCCTAGTGTCAAAGTATTGAAGAAATCCATGGCTTCATCATTAGCCAGAAGTAACGAGGGCATGACGAAGTCCTCCAAAGTTATTTTGGAATGGTGTCCCGGATAGGATAATTTGCCTTTTTGTATGAATTTCAGGAAAGGCCTTCCAAATAATGATATTTGGAAGGTTCTTGCTGAACTTTGTACCAAAAAGCGAATTATCCTATCTAGGACTCCGTTCCAAAATAACTGTGGAGAGCTTCGTACCATCATGCACCTGTTACTTTCGCCTAATGATGAAGACATGGTTTTGTTGAATCCTTTGACACTAGGCAACCTCCCGACCCCTCGGCGATCCTCTCGAACATGAGAGGAAGAAGAGGATCGCCTAGGGGTTGAGGGTTCCAGGGTCGTCGAGGGTTCGAGGGGTTGAGGGAGAGATTTCCTAGTGTCAAAGTATTGAAGAAATCCATGGCTTCATCATTAGCCAGAAGTAACGAGGGCATGACGAAGTCCTCCAAAGTTATTTTGGAATGGTGTCCCGGATAGGATAATTTGCCTTTTTGTATGAATTTCAGCAAAGGCCTTCCAAATAACGATATTTGGAAGGTTCTTGATGAACTTTGTACCAAAAAGCGAATTATCCTATCTAGGACTCCGTTCCAAAATAACTTTGGAGAGCTTCGTACCATCATGCACCTGTTACTTTCGCCTAATGATGAAGACATGGCTTGGTTGAATCCTTTGACACTAGGCAACCTCCCGACCCCTCGGCGATCCTCTCGAACATGAGAGGAAGAAGAGGATCGCCGAGGGGTCGAGGGTTCCAGGGTCGTCGAGGGTTCGAGGGGTCGAAGATCGCCGAGGGGTCGAGAGAGAGATTTCCTACTATCAAAGTATTGAAGAAATCCATGGCTTCATCATTAGCCGGAAGTAACCATGGCATGATGAAGTCCTCCAAAGTTATTTTGGAATGGTGTCCCGGATAGGATAATTTTCCTTTTTGTATGAGTTTCAGCAAAGGCCTTCCAAATAACAATATTTGGAAGGTTCTTGCTGAACTTTGTACCAAAAAGCGAGTTATCCTATCTAGGACTCCGTTCCAAAATAACTTTGGAGAGCTTCGTACCATCATGCACCTGTTACTTGCGCCTAATGATGAAGACATGGTTTTGTTGAATCCTTTGACACTAGGCAACCTCCAGACCCCTCGGCGATCCTCTTGAACATGAGGGGAAGAAGAGGATCGCCTAGGGGTCGAGGGTTCCAGGGTCGTCGAGGGTTTGAGGATCGCCGAGGGGTCGTGAGAGAGATTTCCTAGTGTCAAAGTATTGAAGAAATCCATGGCTTCATCATTAGCCAGAAGTAACCAGGGCATGACGAAGTCCTCCAAAGTTATTTTGGAATGGTGTCTCGGATAGGATAATTTGCCTTTTTGTATGAATTTCAGCAAAGGCCTTCCAAATAACGATATTTGGAAGCTTCTTGCTGAACTTTGTACCAAAAAGTGAATTATCCTATCTAAGACTCCGTTCCAAAATAACTTTGGAGAGCTTCATACCATCATGCACCTGTTACTTTCGCCTAATGATGAAGACATGGTTTGGTTGAATCCTTTGACACTAGGCAACCTCCCGACCCCTCGGCGATCCTCTCGAACATGAGAGGAAGAAGAGGATTGCCGAGGGGTCGAGGGTTCCAGGGTCGTCGAGGGTTCGAGGGGTCGAGGATCGCCGAGGGGTCGAGAGAGAGATTTCCTAGTGTCAAAGTATTGAAGAAGTCCATGGCTTCATCATTAGCCGGAAGTAACCAGGGCATGATGAAGTCCTCCAAAGTTATTTTGGAATGGTGTCCCAGATAGGATAATTTGCCTTTTTGTATGAATTTCAGCAAAGGCCTTCCAAATAAATATATTTGGAAGGTTATTGCTGAACTTTGTACCAAAAAGCGAATTATCCTATCTAGGACTCCGTTCCAAAATAACTTTGGAGAGCTTCTGTCAGGACCCCGACTCAATGCCACATCGATCTAGCATGTACCACCTCATATTACTTTGCGGCCTCACGCACGGTATCCCCACGGGTGTCGCCTTACCTTTGCCCGGGACCGTTTGCGCCTTTTGGCTCACGTATATGATGGTGTCGCTAGCATCCATATGATAAAGAGCCCGGGCTGACATGACTAGTCGTAAACCCAAAGTGGCGCAGACTTACGGGGACAGGCATCCATGACCCAGCTTCGAACGTGTCGGTCATCAGCAAGTGGGTCCGGGCTGTAGCACTGGGCTAGCAGGACTCCGGTAAACCGGGCTGTAGCGGGCTAACAGGACTCCGGTACTCAAAGCGTGACATTTCCCCGAAGGGACAGACACAGGAACGAAGAAGGACACATGCCGGCCAGCCTAAGTGTTCCGGAGCAGTAGCAAGCTACCATGGCTCAGTGGAAACACTAGGAGACATTTCCCGGTAAGAGAGGCTACTAAAGATAAACAACTAGATGGTCAGATCCCACACATACCAAGCATTTCAATAACATACACACAATATGCTCGATATGTGCAAATACAACATGGCATCACAACATGTCTCTACGACTCAAGTAATTATTCATTAGGCTCCGAGGAGCGAGACATTACAAACATGGGTCTCACGACCCAGCAATCAGAGCATACAAGTCAAAGCACAAGCGGAAGCTATCATGTCTGAGTACAGACATCTATAAATGAAAAGGCTGAGAAGCCTGACTATCTATCAGATCCTGCCGAGGGCACAAGATCGTAGCTGAGGTATCAAGCTAAACGTCGAAGTCCAAGCGGAACTACTAGTGAGACTGAAGTCTCTCTGCAAAAACATAAAATAGGCAAACGTGAGTACAAATGTACCCAGCAAGACTTACATCAGATCTATCTACATATGCATCTTTATCAACAAAGGGGATGGTGGAGTTTGACTGCAGCAAGCCAGCTTTGACTCGGTGGCTATCCTGAACTACGACGGCAAGTAACTCTTTTGAGGTGGCGCACACGAGTCCACATATTCACCATATCAATACACTACTATGGATCTGCTCCCGTCTCCCTACGAGAACGCCATCCATAGCACTCACGCTTATCTTGCGTATTTTAGAGTATCCACTTTCACTTGTCTATGAACTATGCAATGGGGTCCAAGTTTCCATATCCGAGGAATCCGGCTATTCGAATAGATGATGTTAACCCTGCAGGGGTGTACTTCTTCACACACGCTTTCGCCAGTTATCGCCCTGTACACGTCATGTACCTCGGCAACCTTCAAGCGGAAGCCGGGCGAGGGAGTCGGCCACGACCTGACTAACCGAACAAGTCTCTAGTCCAGGTTTATCGCCTATTCGGGTTCCATCCGCAAGGAGATCCGGCCGGGGTGTCGCTCACGGCCCCAAACGATGTGTGCAGGGTTCCCAAGCCCACCAACCGGGTGCCACTTGGTACACCGTGCCACGGTGCCTAGTCTGTCCCAAGCCCACCTGTACCGGGTGCCACTTGGTAGACTACTAACACTACCTACAAACACCAGAAACTAGTTGCAACTCCTGGACAGAGATCATGTTGATTAATAAGTCGAGAGGGGCACTTAAGCATTCCAATGTGTGGTAGTAGCTGGTCATGGATCACAAACACAGAACTCAGTTCCTGAGGACGGCTGCAATGAGACAACCCACCATGTACTCCTACATGGCCTCTCACCGCTACCTTTACCAAATCGTGTTCACACACTTAGCTCACACACAGTAGGACATGTTCACACGCCTCTAATTCATCCCCGATGAATCAGACCTGACTCAACTCTAAGCAGTAGCAGGCATGACAAACAAACATGAATGAGCAGGCACAACAGGGCTCAAACAACTCCTACTCATGCTAGTGGGTTTCATCTATTTACTGTGGAATGACAGGTCATGCAGAGGATAAAGGGGTTCAGCTACCGCAGCAAGTAACAGAAAAATCGGTGTTGTCCTAATGCATTAAAAGAGAGCAGGAGCGAGAGAGTAGGATTGTATCGGAATGAACAAGGGGGTTTTGCTTGCCTGGCACTTCTGAAGATAACATTGAGTCTTCATCAGTGTCAACGATCACATCATCGGTATCACGTCTATCGAGAGGGGACAATTACAGGCAACACAGAAGGGAACACAATCAATGCAATGCACAATATGATGCATGATCATGACATGGCAAAATGAATGTGTTTTGGGCTAATGCAACTAAAACCAGATTAAATGAAGTTGGTTTGAATCCAAGATTCAAATTCAAACTCCATATGTGATTATTTAAATGCCCTTTATATGATTTGTGCTAAACAGCACCTATAAGTTGTTCTAACATGCATGAAAATGGTACAGATGGATTCCTTGAATTTTTCTGATAATTTTTCATATATAAATTATTTAATTTGGAGTTACGGTTGAATTTCTATGATTTATTGAAGATTTAGCTATTTTCTGGAATTTCCTGATTATTTTTAAATCCAGAAAATACTTATTGCGTCAGCCCCACGTCACAGTGACGTCAGCAGGTCAACAGGGCTGGCTCGGGTCAAACCTGACGTGTGGGGTCCACACGTCAGTGACTCAGGGACTAATCCCGCGTTGACCCGGGCTTTGACCCACTACGGGGCCCACTGTCAGTGGCTGTGGGGGGGTGTTTAGGCGTCATTAGTGTTAATTAGGCGTGCCACGTCGGCAGTCGCTGGGGTTTCGCCGGCGGCGACCATTCCGCACGGCGGGGGAGCGCCGGACTTGCGCTAGGGGCATCGGATCGACGCGCCAAGGCTACCAGGAGGTAGCCCGCGCCCGTGCGCATCTAGGGGGACCAACGGGAGGTGCGGGGGTGGCCGGAATCAGCAACGGCGGCGAGCGAGGCTGCGGCTGGAGCTCGGGCGAGGTCGGGTTTGGCGTTCGGGGGCACGGGAGGGAAGCTAGTGGCGGCTACGGGCTTCTGGAGACGTGTTGGGTGCGGTGGTGTGCTCGGCTTCGAGCTGCAACGGCTCCAGCCACGGTGGTGACGAGGCACGGCGGCGGCGAGCTCTCGGGTCCGGCGGAAGCAATGGCTAGAGCGGCCCAACGGCATGGGAAGAAGAGGGGAACGGTTCAGTGGCTCACCGCGATTCTTCTGGTGCTGCTGGCGAGGCAGGGGAGGCTCGGGGTCCGGCGAATCGACGGAGGGGAGCTTCGGTGGCCGGCGA
>NC_057812.1:694348821-694368070 GCF_018294505.1 Triticum aestivum
CTTCGGTGTCCGGCGATGGAACGGTGATGGTGGCGGCGTTGCAAGGCTTCCGGAGGGCCGTGGGTCGGTGGGGAGGAAGGAGGGGGTCGAGGCGGAGCTCGTGGGTGTGTCGGAGAGGCTAGGGGTGGCCGGTGGCCACGAGATAGCTCGTCGGCGGCGGCGGGTGTGTTCGGTGGCCGCGCGCGAGAGGGCCAGAGGAGGAGAGGAGCTCGGGGAGAGAGTGAGAGGCCTGGGGGGGGGTGCGTGGCGTCGCGGACGGGGTCCAGGGCGACGAGAGGAAGCAGGAGGTGGCTAGGGGGGAAGCAGGAGGTGGCCGAGGCAGCGTCGGCGAGCGCCACGCCTCGCCTCTGTTCGTCCTCCTGGCAGAGGAGGAAGAGGACAAGGGAGGAGGAGGTGGGCTGGGCCGGCTGGGGGAGCTGGGCCGGCTCTGGTGGGCTGCACGGTGAGGCCAGGTAAGCTCTGTTCTTTTTATTTTTTTCCTGTTCTGTTTGTTTTATTTAATATCTTTTGCCACTGTTTTCAAGTCCAAAATAATTTCATACAGTGCCAAAACATTCTGAAATATTTTATGTTACCTCTCTGGACTATTCCAAAAGTACATAAAACATTTCAAAGCATTTGAAAATATATTCATTATATATTATGAATATATCCCCAAATTCAAATAGATTATTGATTTAAATTCAGAGACCAAATAATTCCTTAAAAATATTCCAGAATTTTGGTTTGATATATAACTCTTGCCAAAATTCACAAAACTATTTTTAGGGCATTTTGGATTCACAGAATGCAATTTAAGGGTTGCTTGCCCTTCTTTTAATTAGGGTTTTGAGGCTTCTGAATTCCTCAGTTCAAATTTCATTTGAATTTAAACATGATGCAGCGACCAAGCTAGTCCATGGACAGGGTAAGGCTAGGGATGTGACAACTCACCCCCCACTAAACAAGAATCTCGTCTCGAGATTCAAGCGTAGGGTAGGATGAAGGGGAAACGCAAACTAGTATAATCTTCACGATCCAGGTTGCACTTCATAGGAACGTTGATTCGATCACCATCATCGTCTTGAAGTCTTGCTCTGAGAATTCCTGTCAACATGACATGGAGGAAAGAAGGAGACTCTAGAAGGGTCGATCTTCTCGAAGATCGAACAACTCACGGAATGAGACATAACAATATCTCTCGAGCTGAGAGAAGAAGCACACCTATAGAGAAATGGAGTGGAACAGATGACGAAGGTTCACTAGGTAGACAACGATTCCACACCTAAGAAGGTGGTGAACGGTTGTCAATGTAGCGAGGAGTTGAGTTGCCATGATACCACAACGAGACACCTCCGGAAGCGTGACTCGTAGATATCTCCCCTTAAGTGGCAAAAAGAATTACTTTTGATTCAAAGATCATTGAAACTCTTTATACCAGCTTAAGGCAAATCATAATCGATCATTTAGAGGGGTTCGGTAGAATGGCATACTCAAACTTGGATGATGTGGATTACCTTGTTGAAGACAACGTAATGGATGAATTTGCTTACCACCGGAAATGGAAGAGATCCGTGGTAGAATGGCACATTGGCGGTGCAAGCTGGGAACAAAATGCAAATGCTGGGAATGATTCTGGTAACTGGGGAAGAACCCAACAATAGAGAGTAAATTCACTGTTGAGAAGTTATAGCATAACCGAGGAAGTAGAGAGCAAACCTAGCTAGTGCCGATGGTAACACCTAACGCTTGTGCGTGCTCTCAAGAACTTGAGCATTTCCATAATCATCAAGGTTTTACCAATATCCATGTCAAGGATTCTGGCAACACAACTTACTACCATGATGAATACCGGTGGAAGATGCCGATGCAAAGGAAGATAACACCTTCTTAGATTTCACCTTGGCGAGGCCAAAGAAACAAAATCTGGATGATCGACCGAGAGACATTTAGCACTCTGCTTCTAATGTTCTCCTTGATGTGCTAGCGTAACCCATTCATAGATATGGTTTGATATCTAGAACATCAAGTAAAGGGTCGGACTTCGGGATCTCGAAATCCATAGGGCAACTGGGGAGTAAATCCTACGAAATCCCTATGGGGAGGTGGCCAACTTCCTCAATCAAGATATTATAATAACAGGTCTTCCGGCTGGGTGTGTTGGCCACGACATCCACTTTACCGGTTTTCGAGGGACCGATATTATAGTTCTTGGGAAATGTTCCAAACCATCATATCTGCCTGAGATTCAGATCTGGTTGGTGTCAGGATATTCCAGACTCATCGAGTCTAGGAAGAAAAATGAAAGTTTGCAACACAATCCGACGAGACAACGCTGCGAGATTCTCGGGGAATGAACTACGATAGTAAGCTCCAAAACATGAGCTGGTTCTGCTACAAACATGTGAACACGTTGTCCAAGACAAGCATGACCACAAAGTAGTCTTATAATAAAACACTACCGAGTTCAGGAGGGGAAACCATCAGCGAGGATATCGAAGTTTTGTACAAATCCGTCTGGTACCTTCGGGACTAGCACTTAAAACTTATTAATCTTGAACAAATCAATCAGTGGCTTGGTGTTCTAGGGACCCATATAGAATGGAGGTTGCAAGTCTCCGAACCACAGAATACTTCGCACGTATGCATGACTGATTTGGGATGATTCCAAAGGAAACAACATTGACTTTCTCGAATCCACGGCGGCAACTATCACCAAATGCACGTGTATAAGAGGAAGTCACTCCTTTCATCAAACAAATACTTCATGAGCTAGCATGAAGAAAATGCTTTCAAAAGTTTCCAACACTAGCTTAATGCTCAGCAAAATTATGGAGAAGACAAGGATGTTGTCAATGGGCACAACAACAATTCATCTGGGTTTCCTTTTAAAAGGAATTCCATAGTTAAGTGAACAAGTGATAGCATTGGTCAGACCTAAAAGATATAATGGTGTATGCTCGAGGGATCAACCACGAATAAGACAACATTACGAGCATCGTTGGTACTGATTTGATTTGACGATAGCCCACACTCAAATCAAAGGATTGATAAGACAATAGGTCCAGCAACTGATCACAAGGACCAATCGATGAAGATATCATCTTTCTTCAACACACACTACACAAAAATATCCCTTTGGAACGAACTAAGTCAGACAAGCTTTTATCTTCCAACTCTCCAAGTTGTTGTCCAGCTTAACCAACTAGCTCAGGGATATCTAACACCGATTCTTGGAGAAGGGGTGGTTCACAAGAAACCAACTTGATCACGAGCTCAACATAGCGGTCAGGTGACAACCCGGTAACACCTCCAAGAAGATATTTGGAAAGTCACGAGCCACCGGTATGTTACTAAGCTCGAGAACAATCTTCCCTTTTGAGGCAAGACGATATGATCAATAGAGCGAAGATTTGAATAATCCTAACTCATCAATCGAGGAGTGCACCGAGAACAAGGACTAGGTAGCATGATCAACCTTAGAATGATGATTCAAAACCAGCACGCTAAGAATGAAATTATTGTCCTTTAACTACCAAGCAACAAGGTTGCTAGGAGTATTGAATTCACACATCACGATTCACTTGTCGGCATTCCGGTTGCGACAACACGGAATCGAGGGATGAATAATAATGGCGAGAAGTATCACTACATCAAGAATTCACAAGAGCCGGTGCAATTCTCATGAAAATCCTGACATAAAGACGGTAATACTTCAGGGTAGAACAGAATCAAAAGCTGGGCTGGCATTTGATCTGCGGAGCACAATTGCTTTGACCCAATCCTAGATATGGAAGAGGTACTGGAGTTTGTTTCTCCTAGTCATTCTGCGATAGAATGGCTTGACGGACCACAAGAGTAATAGGCATCGTTAAACGAACGCACGCATACTCTTGACTATCAATTGATAAATGGGGGTCAGAGGACAACTAAAGAGAACAACTCAAAGGAACATATAATTTTCTGAGTTGTGGATGCATAGATTAGTATGTCGAACCAAGTTCAACATGTTTCTTCCGGATAACCCATGCAGAAAGGTAGAACTGGCAGAGTCACAATATATAACGGAGAACTCATCAAGAATAATCCTGTTGTGATATTTCAGTTCAACGAGGAACTTCTGCCATAAGTAGTTCATGGTATTTGGAAGAAGAAGATACCACGGACTTCAAGGACTATCGCAAAGGTTACTAATATCCTAAAGGCACTAGCAATTACTATCAACAGGAAGTAGGTAGAGTGAATCTCGGGTTCAAGAACCCAGGAACAGAATACCTATTACTAAGTGGCATCACGGGATGCTTCCGAGAATAAAAGCCAGAATCTTCACACTGGGAACACAAAACGTTGCTAGACCTCTAGTGACTCCCTAAAACACCTAGGGTCATAATAATAACTCCACATAAAGGTCGAGGCAGTAAAATACCTCAACTCAACAATTAGTGTGATTAATCTGACCAAAGGCACATCGGAAACAGGAGGAAGGGATTTGCAATGCATCAGACTGTTTGGAAACCTGGGATGACTCGGACAGCATAACGGCTGTAAATGCTCAGAAAAGATTTGAGACATTCACAAAAATGGTGGCATAACCACTCAGAAGCACAATATCAAGGTTTCGAGATCAACAATTAACATACGGAGGTAGTAGAAACTGAACTCAAGCTTAAATCCAACAATCTTATAAGTCTACGGATTAGTAACGCGTGATCCTGATAGAAAGAAGGGATAGCCTAGCTCTTAATCCCCGTAGGAAAGATAAGATGACCCAGATCAGAAGGGCATGAGGTATAAGGAGTAAAAAGAGCCTTACGTTCCATCCCATAATCAATTCCCTTATATAACTAAAGAATTTCTAGACTCAACTTCGACCGGTTTGGCTTGGTAATCCTACAGGCAGTCAAGCTCTGATACCAACGCTGTCAGGACCCCGACTCAATGCCACATCGATCTAGCATGTAACACCTCATATTACTTTGCAGCCTCACGCACGGTATCCCCACGGGTGTCGCCTTACCTTTGCCCGGGACCGTTTGCGCCTTTTGGCTCACGTATATGATGGTGTCGCTAGCATCCATATGATAAAGAGCCCGGGCTGACATGACTAGTCGTAAACCCAAAGTGGCGCAGACTTACGGGGACATGCATCCATGACCCAGCTTCGAACCTGTCGGTCATCAGCAAGTGGGTCCGGGCTGTAGCACTGGGCTAGCAGGACTCCGGTAAACCGGGCTGTAGCGGGCTAACAGGACTCCGGTACTCAAAGCGTGACATTTCCCCGAAGGGACAGACACAGGAACGAAGAAGGACACATGCCGGCCAGCCTAAGTGTTCCGGAGCAGTAGCAAGCTACCATGGCTCAGTGGAAACACCAGGAGACATTTCCCGGTAAGAGAGGCTACTAAAGATAAACAACTAGATGGTCAGATCCCACACATACCAAGCATTTCAATAACATACACACAATATGCTCGATATGTGCAAATACAAGATGGCATCACAACATGTCTCTACGACTCAAGTAATTATTCATTAGGCTCCGAGGAGCGAGACATTACAAACATGGGTCTCACGACCCAGCAATCAGAGCATACAAGTCAAAGCACAAGCGGAAGCTATCATGTCTGAGTACAGACATCTATAAATGAAAAGGCTGAGAAGCCTGACTATCTATCAGATCCTGCCGAGGGCACAAGATCGTAGCTGAGGTATCAAGCTAAACGTCGAAGTCCAAGCGGAACTACTAGTGAGACTGAAGTCTCTCTGCAAAAACATAAAATAGGCAAACGTGAGTACAAATGTACCCAGCAAGACTTACATCAGATCTATCTACATATGCATCTTTATCAACAAAGGGGATGGTGGAGTTTGACTGCAGCAAGCCAGCTTTGACTCGGTGGCTATCCTGAACTACGACGGCAAGTAACTCTTTTGAGGTGGTGCACACGAGTCCACATATTCACCATATCAATACACTACTATGGATCCGCTCCCGTCTCCCTACGAGAACGCCATCCATAGCACTCACGCTTATCTTGCGTATTTTAGAGTATCCACTTTCACTTGTCTATGAACTATGCAATGGGGTCCAAGTTTCCATATCCGAGGAATCCGGCTATTCGAATAGATGATGTTAACCCTGCAGGGGTGTACTTCTTCACACACGCTTTCGCCACTTATCGCCCTGTACACGTCATGTACCTCGGCAACCTTCAAGCGGAAGCCGGGCGAGGGAGTCGGCCACGACCTGACTAACCGAACAAGTCTCTAGTCCAGGTTTATCGCCTATTCGGGTTCCATCCGCAAGGAGATCCGGCCGAGGTGTCGCTCACGGCCCCAAACGATGTGTGCAGGGTTCCCAAGCCCACCAACCGGGTGCCACTTGGTACACCGTGCCACGGTGCCTAGTCTGTCCCAAGCCCACCTGTACCGGGTGCCACTTGGTAGACTACTAACACTACCTACAAACACCAGAAACTAGTTGCAACTCCTGGCCAGAGATCATGTTGATTAATAAGTCGAGAGGGGCACTTAAGCATTCCAATGTGTGGTAGTAGCTGGTCATGGATCACAAACATAGAACTCAGTTCCTGAGGACGGCTGCAATGAGACAACCCACCATGTACTCCTACATGGCCTCTCACCGCTACCTTTACCAAATCGTGTTCACACACTTAGCTCACACACAGTAGGACATGTTCACACGCCTCTGATTCATCCCCGATGAATCAGACCTGACTCAACTCTAAGCAGTAGCAGGCATGACAAACAAACATGAATGAGCAGGCACAACAGGGCTCAAACAACTCCTACTCATGCTAGTGGGTTTCATCTATTTACTGTGGAATGATAGGTCATGCAGAGGATAAAGGGGTTCAGCTACCGCAGCAAGTAACAGAAAAATCGGTGTTGTCCTAATGCATTAACAGAGAGTAGGAGCGAGAGAGTAGGATTGTATCGGAATGAACAAGGGGGTTTTGCTTGCCTGGCACTTCTGAAGATAACATTGAGTCTTCATCAGTGTCAACGATCACATCATCGGTATCACGTCTATCGAGAGGGGACAATTACCGGCAACACAGAAGGGAACACAATCAATGCAATGCACAATATGATGCATGATCATGACATGGCAAAATGAATGTGTTTTGGGCTAATGCAACTAAAACCAGATTAAATGAAGTTGGTTTGAATCCAAGATTCAAATTCAAACTCCATATGTGATTATTTAAATGCCCTTTATATGATTTGTGCTAAACAGCACCTATAAGTTGTTCTAACATGCATGAAAATGGTACAGATGGATTCCTTGAATTTTTCTGATAATTTTTCATATATAAATTATTTAATTTGGAGTTACGGTTGAATTTCTATGATTTATTGAAGATTTAGCTATTTTCTGGAATTTCCTGATTATTTTTAAATCCAGAAAATACTTATTGCGTCAGCCCCACGTCACAGTGACGTCAGCAGGTCAACAGGGCTGGCTCGGGTCAAACCTGACGTGTGGGGTCCACACGTCAGTGACACAGGGACTAATCCCGCGTTGACCCGGGCTTTGACCCACTACGGGGCCCACTGTCAGTGGCTGTGGGGGGGTGTTTAGGCGTCATTAGTGTTAATTAGGCGTGCCACGTCGGCAGTCGCCGGGGTTTCGCCGGCGGCGACCATTCCGCACGGCGGGGGAGCGCCGGACTTGCGCTAGGGGCATCGGATCGACGCGCCAAGGCCACCAGGAGGTAGCCCGCGCCCGTGCGCATCTAGGGGGACCAACGGGAGGTGCGGGGGTGGCCGGAATCAGCAACGGCGGCGAGCGAGGCGGCGGCCGGAGCTCGGGCGAGGTCGGGTTTGGCGTTCGGGGGCACGGGAGGGAAGCTAGTGGCGGCTACGGGCTTCTGGAGACGTGTTGGGTGCGGTGGTGTGCTCGGCTTCGAGCTGCAACGGCTCCAGCCACGGTGGTGACGAGGCACGGCGGCGGCGAGCTCTCGGGTCCGGCGGAAGCAATGGCTAGAGCGGCCCAACGGCATGGGAAGAAGAGGGGAACGGTTCAGTGGCTCACCGCGATTCTTCTGGTGCTGCTGGCGAGGCAGGGGAGGCTCGGGGTCCGGCGAATCGACGGAGGGGAGCTTCGGTGGCCGGCGACGGAACGGCGATGGTGGCGGCGTTGCAAGGCTTCCGGAGGGCCGTGGGTCGGTGGGGAGGAAGGAGGGGGTCGAGGCGGAGCTCGTGGGTGTGTCGGAGAGGCTAGGGGTGGCCGGTGGCCACGAGAAAGCTCGTCGGCGGCGGCGGGTGTGTTCGGTGGCCGCGCGCGAGAGGGCCAGAGGAGGAGAGGAGCTCGGGGAGAGAGTGAGAGGCCTGGGGGGGTGCGTGGCGTCGCGGACGGGGTCCAGGGTGACGAGAGGAAGCAGGAGGTGGCTAGGGGGGAAGCAGGAGGTGGCCGAGGCAGCGTCGGCGAGCGCCACGCCTTGCCTCTGTTCGTCCTCCTGGCAGAGGAGGAAGAGGACAAGGGAGGAGGAGGTGGGCGGGGCCGGCTGGGGGAGCTGGGCCGGCTCTGGTGGGCTGCACGGTGAGGCCAGGTAAGCTCTGTTCTTTTTATTTTTTTCCTGTTCTGTTTGTTTTATTTAATATCTTTTGCCACTGTTTTCAATTCCAAAATAATTTCATACAGTGCCAAAACATTCTGAAATATTTTATGTTACCTCTCTGGACTATTCCAAAAGTACATAAAACATTTCAAAGCATTTGAAAATATATTCATTATATATTATGAATATATCCCCAAATTCAAATAGATTATTGATTTAAATTCAGAGACCAAATAATTCCTTAAAAATATTCCAGAATTTTGGTTTGATATATAACTCTTGCCAAAATTCACAAAACTATTTTTAGGGCATTTTGGATTCACAGGATGCAATTTAAGGGTTGCTTGCCCTTCTTTTAATTAGGGTTTTGAGGCTTCTGAATTCCTCAGTTCAAATTTCATTTGAATTTAAACATGATGCAGCAACCAAGCTAGTCCATGGCCAGGGTAAGGCTAGGGATGTGACAGCTTCATACCATCATGCACCTGTTACTTTCGCCTAACGATGAAGACATGGTTTTGTTGAATCCTTTGACACTAGGCAACCTCCCGACCCCTCGGCGATCCTCTCGAACATGAGAGGAAGAAGAGGATTGCCGAGGGGTCGAGGGTTCCAGGGTCGTCGAGGGTTCGAGGGGTCGAGGATCGCCGAGGGGTCGAGAGAGAGATTTCCTAGTGTCAAAGTATTGAAGAAATCCATGGCTTCATCATTAGCCGGAAGTAACCAGGGCATGACGAAGTCCTCCAAAGTTATTTTGGAATGGTGTCCCGGATAGGATAATTTGCCTTTTTGTATGAATTTCAGCAAAGGCCTTCCAAATAACGATATTTGGAAGGTTCTTGCTGAACTTTGTACCAAAAAGCGAATTATCCTATCTAGGACTCCGTTCCAAAATAACTTTGGAGAGCTTCGTACCATCATGCACCTGTTACTTTCGCCTAATGATGAAGACATGGTTTTGTTGAATCCTTTGACACTAGGCAACCTCCCGACCCCTCGGCGATCCTCTCGAACATGAGAGGAAGAAGAGGATCGCCGAGGGGTCGAGGGTTCCAGGGTCGTCGAGGGTTTGAGGGGTCGAGGATCGCCGAGGGGTCGAGAGAGAGATTTCCTACTGTCAAAGTATTGAAGAAATCCATGGCTTCATCATTAGCCGGAAGTAACCAGGGCATGACTAAGTCCTCCAAAGTTATTTTGGAATGGTGTCCCGGATAGGATAATTTGCCTTTTTGTATGAATTTCAGCAAAGGCCTTCCAAATAACGATATTTGGAAGGTTCTTGCTGAACTTTGTACCAAAAAGCGAATTATCTTATCTAGGACTCCGTTCCTAAATAACTTTGGAGAGCTTCATACCATCATGCACCTGTTACTTTCGCCTAATGATGAAGACATGGTTTTGTTGAATCCTTTGACACTAGGCAACCTCCCGACCCCTCGGCGATCCTCTCGAACATGAGAGGAAGAAGAGGATCGCCTAGGGGTCGAGGGTTCCAGGGTCGTCGAGGGTTTGAGGATCGCCGAGGGGTCGAGAGAGAGATTTCCTGGTGTCAAAGTATTAAAGAAATCCATGGCTTCATCATTAGCCAGAAGTACCTAGGGCATGACGAAGTCCTCCAAAGTTATTTTGGAATGGTGTCTCGGATAGGATAATTTGCCTTTTTGTATGAATTTCAGCAAAGGCCTTCCAAAAAACGATATTTGGAAGGTTCTTGCTGAACTTTGTACCAAAAAGCGAATTATCCTATCTAGGACTCCGTTCCAAAATAACTTTGGAGAGCTTCGTACCATCATGCACCTGTTACTTTCGCCTAATGATGAAGACATGGTTTTGTTGAATCCTTTGACACTAGGCAACCTCCTGACCCCTCGGCGATCCTCTCGAACATGAGAGGAAGAAGAGGATTGCCGAGGGGTCGAGGGTTCCAGGGTCGTCGAGGGTTCAAGGGGTCGAGGATCGCCGAGGGGTCGAGAGAGAGATTTCCTAGTGTCAAAGTATTGAAGAAATCCATGGCTTCATCATTAGCCGGAAGTAGCCAGGGCATGACGAAGTCCTCCAAAGTTATTTTGGAATGGTGTCCCGGATAGGATAATTTGCCTTTTTGTATGAATTTCAGCAAAGGCCTTTCAAATAACGATATTTGGAAGGTTCTTGCTGAACTTTGTACCAAAAAGCGAATTATCCTATCTAGGACTCCGTTCCAAAATAACTTTGGAGAGCTTCGTACCATCATGCACCTGTTACTTTCACCTAATGATGAAGACATGGTTTTGTTGAATCCTTTGACACTAGGCAACCTCCCGACCCCTCGGCGATCCTCTCGAACATGAGAGGAAGAAGAGGATCGCCTAGGGGTCGAGGGTTCCAGGGTCGTCGAGGGTTCGAGGGGTCGAGGGAGAGATTTCCTAGTGTCAAAGTATTGAAGAAATCCATGGCTTCATCATTAGCCGGAAGTAACCAGGGCATGACGAAGTCCTCCAAAGTTATTTTGGAATGGTGTCCCGGATAGGATAATTTGCCTTTTTGTATGAATTTCAGCAAAGGCCTTCCAAATAACGATATTTGGAAGGTTCTTGATGAACTTTGTACCAAAAAGCGAATTATCCTATCTAGGACTCCGTTCCAAAATAACTTTGGAGAGCTTCGTACCATCATGCACCTGTTACTTTCGCCTAATGATGAAGACATGGCTTTGTTGAATCCTTTGACACTAGGCAACCTCCCGACCCCTCGGCGATCCTCTCGAACATGAGAGGAAGAAGAGGATCACCGAGGGGTTGAGGGTTCCAGGGTCGTCGAGGGTTCGAGGGGTCGAAGATCGCCGAGGGGTCGAGAGAGAGATTTCCTAGTGTCAAAGTATTGAAGAAATCCATGGCTTCATCATTAGCCGGAAGTAACCATGGCATGATGAAGTCCTCCAAAGTTATTTTGGAATGGTGTCCCGGATAGGATAATTTTCCTTTTTGTATGAATTTCAGCAAAGGCCTTCCAAATAACAATATTTGGAAGGTTCTTGCTGAACTTTGTACCAAAAAGCGAGTTATCCTATCTAGGACTCCGTTCCAAAATAACTTTGGAGAGCTTTGTACCATCATGCACCTGTTACTTTCGCCTAATGATGAAGACATGGTTTTGTTGAATCCTTTGACACTAGGCAACCTCCAGACCCCTCGGCGATCCTCTCGAACATGAGGGGAAGAAGAGGATCGCCTAGGGGTCGAGGGTTCCAGGGTCGTCGAGGGTTTGAGGATCGCCGAGGGGTCGTGAGAGAGATTTCCTAGTGTCAAAGTATTGAAGAAATCCATGGCTTCATCATTAGCCAGAAGTAACCAGGGCATGACGAAGTCCTCCAAAGTTATTTTGGAATGGTGTCTCGGATAGGATAATTTGCCTTTTTGTATGAATTTCAGCAAAGGCCTTCCAAATAACGATATTTGGAAGGTTCTTGCTGAACTTTGTACCAAAAAGCGAATTATCCTATCTAAGACTCCGTTCCAAAATAACTTTGGAGAGCTTCATACCATCATGCACCTGTTACTTTCGCGTAATGATGAAGACATGGTTTGGTTGAATCCTTTGACACTAGGCAACCTCCCGAGCCCTCGGCGATCCTCTCGAACATGAGAGGAAGAAGAGGATTGCCGAGGGGTCGAGGGTTCCAGGGTCGTCGAGGGTTCGAGGGGTCGAGGATCGCCGAGGGGTCGAGAGAGAGATTTCCTAGTGTCAAAGTATTGAAGAAATCCATGGCTTCATCATTAGCCGGAAGTAACCAGGGCATGATGAAGTCCTCCAAAGTTATTTTGGAATGGTGTCCCAGATAGGATAATTTGCCTTTTTGTATGAATTTCAGCAAAGGCCTTCCAAATAACGATATTTGGAAGGTTCTTGCTGAACTTTGTACCAAAAAGCGAATTATCCTATCTAGGACTCCGTTCCAAAATAACTTTGGAGAGCTTCATACCATCATGCACCTGTTACTTTCGCCTAACGATGAAGACATGGTTTTGTTGAATCCTTTGACACTAGGCAACCTCCCGACCCCTCGGCGATCCTCTCGAACATGAGAGGAAGAAGAGGATTGCCGAGGGGTCGAGGGTTCCAGGGTCGTCGAGGGTTCGAGGGGTCGAGGATCGCCGAGGGGTCGAGAGAGAGATTTCCTAGTGTCAAAGTATTGAAGAAATCCATGGCTTCATCATTAGCCGGAAGTAACCAATGCATGACGAAGTCCTCCAAAGTTATTTTGGAATGGTGTCCCGGATAGGATAATTTGCCTTTTTGTATGAATTTCAGCAAAGGCCTTCCAAATAACGATATTTGGAAGGTTCTTGCTGAACTTTGTACCAAAAAGCGAATTATCCTATCTAGGACTCCGTTCCAAAATAACTTTGGAGAGCTTCGTACCATCATGCACCTGTTACTTTCGCCTAATGATGAAGACATGGTTTTGTTGAATCCTTTGACACTAGGCAACCTCCCGACCCCTCGGCGATCCTCTCGAACATGAGAGGAAGAAGAGGATCGCCGAGGGGTCGAGGGTTCCAAGGTCGTCGAGGGTTTGAGGGGTCGAGGATCGCCGAGGGGTCGAGAGAGAGATTTCCTAGTGTCAAAGTATTGAAGAAATCCATGGCTTCATCATTAGCCGGAAGTAACCAGGGCATGACGAAGTCCTCCAAAGTTATTTTGGAATGGTGTCCCGGATAGGATAATTTGCCTTTTTGTATGAATTTCAGCAAAGGCCTTCCAAATAACGATATTTGGAAGGTTCTTGCTGAACTTTGTACCAAAAAGCGAATTATCCTATCTAGGACTCCGTTCCAAAATAACTTTGGAGAGCTTTGTACCATCATGCACCTGTTACTTTCGCCTAATGATGAAGACATGGTTTTGTTGAATCCTTTGACACTAGGCAACCTCCCGACCCCTCGGCGATCCTCTCGAACATGAGAGGAAGAAGAGGATCGCCTAGGGGTCGAGGGTTCCAGGGTCGTCGAGGGTTTGAGGATCGCCGAGGGGTCGAGAGAGAGATTTCCTGGTGTCAAAGTATTGAAGAAATCCATGGCTTCATCATTAGCCAGAAGTACCTAGGGCATGACGAAGTCCTCCAAAGTTATTTTGGAATGGTGTCTCGGATAGGATAATTTGCCTTTTTGTATGAATTTCAGCAAAGGCCTTCCAAAAAACGATATTTGGAAGGTTCTTGCTGAACTTTGTACCAAAAAGCGAATTATCCTATCTAGGACTCCGTTCCAAAATAACTTTGGAGAGCTTCGTACCATCATGCACCTGTTACTTTCGCCTAATGATGAAGACATGGTTTTGTTGAATCCTTTGACACTAGGCAACCTCCCGACCCCTCGGCGATCCTCTCGAACATGAGAGGAAGAAGAGGATTGCCGAGGGGTCGAGGGTTCTAGGGTCGTCGAGGGTTCAAGGGGTCGAGGATCGCCGAGGGGTCGAGAGAGAGATTTCCTAGTGTCAAAGTATTGAAGAAATCCATGGCTCCATCATTAGCCGGAAGTAGCCAGGGCATGACGAAGTCCTCCAAAGTTATTTTGGAATGGTGTCCCGGATAGGATAATTTGCCTTTTTGTATGAATTTCAGCAAAGGCCTTTCAAATAACGATATTTGGAAGGTTCTTGCTGAACTTTGTACCAAAAAGCGAATTATCCTATCTAGGACTCCGTTCCAAAATAACTTTTGAGAGCTTCGTACCATCATGCACCTGTTACTTTCGCCTAATGATGAAGACATGGTTTTGTTGAATCCTTTGACACTAGGCAACCTCCCGGCCCCTCGGCGATCCTCTCGAACATGAGAGGAAGAAGAGGATCGCCTAGGGGTCGAGGGTTCCAGGGTCGTCGAGGGTTCGAGGGGTCGAGGATCGCCGAGGGGTCGAGAGAGAGATTTCCTAGTGTCAAAGTATTGAATAAATCCATGGCTTCATCATTAGCCGGAAGTAACCAGGGCATGACGAAGTCATCCAAAGTTATTTTGGAATGGTGTCCTGGATAGGATAATTTGCCTTTTTGTATGAATCTCAGCAAAGGCCTTCCAAATAATGATATTTGTAAGGTTCTTGCTGAACTTTGTACCTAAAAGCGAATTATCCTATCTAGGACTCCGTTCCAAAATAACTTTGGAGAGCTTCGTACCATCATGCACCTGTTACTTTCGCCTAATGATGAAGACATGGTTTTGTTGAATCCTTTGACACTAGGCAACCTCCCGACCCCTCGGCGATCCTCTCGAACATGAGAGGAAGAAGAGGATCGCCTAGGGGTCGAGGGTTCCAGGGTCGTCAAGGGTTTGAGGATCGCCGAGGGGTCGAGAGAGAGATTTCCTAGTGTCAAAGTATTGAAGAAATCCATGGCTTCATCATTAGCCAGAAGTAACCAGGGCATGACGATGTCCTCCAAAGTTATTTTGGAATGGTGTCTCGGATAGGATAATTTGCCTTTTTGTATGAATTTCAGCAAAGGCCTTCCAAATAACGATATTTGGAAGGTTCTTGCTGAACTTTGTACCAAAAAGCGAATTATCCTATCTAGGACTCCGTTCCAAAATAACTTTGGAGAGCTTCGTACCATCATGCACCTGTTACTTTCGCCTAATGATGAAGACATGGTTTTGTTGAATCCTTTGACACTAGGCAACCTCCCGACCCCTCGGCGATCCTCTCGAACATGAGAGGAAGAAGAGGATCGCCGAGGGGTCGAGGGTTCCAGGGTCGTCGAGGGTTTGAGGGGTCGAGGATCGCCGAGGGGTCGAGAGAGAGATTTCCTAGTGTCAAAGTATTGAAGAAATCCATGGCTTCATCATTAGCCGGAAGTAGCCAGGGCATGACGAAGTCCTCCAAAGTTATTTTGGAATGGTGTCCCGGATAGGATAATTTGCCTTTTTGTATGAATTTCAGCAAAGGCCTTTCAAATAACGATATTTGGAAGGTTCTTGCTGAACTTTGTACCAAAAAGCGAATTATCCTATCTAGGACTCCGTTCCAAAATAACTTTTGAGAGCTTCGTACCATCATGCACCTGTTACTTTCGCCTAATGATGAAGACATGGTTTTGTTGAATCCTTTGACACTAGGCAACCTCCCGGCCCCTCGGCGATCCTCTCGAACATGAGAGGAAGAAGAGGATCGCCTAGGGGTCGAGGGTTCCAGGGTCGTCGAGGGTTCGAGGGGTCGAGGATCGCCGAGGGGTCGAGAGAGAGATTTCCTAGTGTCAAAGTATTGAAGAAATCCATGGCTTCATCATTAGCCGGAAGTAACCAGGGCATGACGAAGTCATCCAAAGTTATTTTGGAATGGTGTCCTGGATAGGATAATTTGCCTTTTTGTATGAATCTCAGCAAAGGCCTTCCAAATAATGATATTTGTAAGGTTCTTGCTGAACTTTGTACCTAAAAGCGAATTATCCTATCTAGGACTCCGTTCCAAAATAACTTTGGAGAGCTTCGTACCATCATGCACCTGTTACTTTCGCCTAATGATGAAGACATGGTTTTGTTGAATCCTTTGACACTAGGCAACCTCCCGACCCCTCGGCGATCCTCTCGAACATGAGAGGAAGAAGAGGATCGCCGAGGGGTCGAGGGTTCCAGGGTCGTCGAGGGTTTGAGGGGTCGAGGATCGCCGAGGGGTCGAGAGAGAGATTTCCTAGTGTCAAAGTATTGAAGAAATCCATGGCTTCATCATTAGCCGGAAGTAACCAGGGCATGACGAAGTCCTCCAAAGTTATTTTGGAATGGTGTCCCGGATAGGATAATTTGCCTTTTTGTATGAATTTCTGCAAAGGCCTTCCAAATAACGATATTTGGAAGGTTCTTGCTGAACTTTGTACCAAAAAGCGAATTATCTTATCTAGGACTCCGTTCCTAAATAACTTTGGAGAGCTTCATACCATCATGCACCTCTTACTTTCGCCTAATGATGAAGATATGGTTTTGTTGAATCCTTTGACACTAGGCAACCTCCCGACCCCTCGGCGATCCTCTCGAACATGAGAGGAAGAAGAGGATCGCCTAGGGGTCGAGGGTTCCAGGGTCGTCGAGGGTTTGAGGATCGCCGAGGGGTCGAGAGAGAGATTTCCTGGTGTCAAAGTATTGAAGAAATCCATGGCTTCATCATTAGCCAGAAGTACCTAGGGCATGACGAAGTCCTCCAAAGTTATTTTGGAATGGTGTCTCGGATAGGATAATTTGCCTTTTTGTATGAATTTCAGCAAAGGCCTTCCAAAAAACAATATTTGGAAGGTTCTTGCTGAACTTTGTACCAAAAAGCGAATTATCCTATCTAGGACTCCGTTCCAAAATAACTTTGGAGAGCTTCGTACCATCATGCACCTGTTACTTTCGCCTAATGATGAAGACATGGTTTTGTTGAATCCTTTGACACTAGGCAACCTCCCGACCCCTCGGCGATCCTCTCGAACATGAGAGGAAGAAGAGGATTGCCGAGGGGTCGAGGGTTCCAGGGTCGTCGAGGGTTCAAGGGGTCGAGGATCGCCGAGGGGTCGAGAGAGAGATTTCCTAGTGTCAAAGTATTGAAGAAATCCATGGCTTCATCATTAGCCGGAAGTAGCCAGGGCATGACGAAGTCCTCCAAAGTTATTTTGGAATGGTGTCCCGGATAGGATAATTTGCCTTTTTGTATGAATGTCAGCAAAGGCCTTTCAAATAACGATATTTGGAAGGTTCTTGCTGAACTTTGTACCAAAAAGCGAATTATCCTATCTAGGACTCCGTTCCAAAATAACTTTGGAGAGCTTCATACCATCATGCACCTGTTACTTTCGCCTAATGATGAAGACATGGTTTTGTTGAATCCTTTGACACTAGGCAACCTCCCGGCCCCTCGGCGATCCTCTCGAACATGAGAGGAAGAAGAGGATCGCCTAGGGGTCAAGGGTTCCAGGGTCGTCGAGGGTTCGAGGGGTCGAGGATCGCCGAGGGATCGAGAGAGAGATTTCCTAGTGTCAAAGTATTGAAGAAATCCATGGCTTCATCATTAGCCGGAAGTAACCAGGGCATGACGAAGTCATCCAAAGTTATTTTGGAATGGTGTCCTGGATAGGATAATTTGCCTTTTTGTATGAATCTCAGCAAAGGCCTTCCAAATAATGATATTTGTAAGGTTCTTGCTGAACTTTGTACCAAAAAGCGAATTATCCTATCTAGGACTCCGTTCCAAAATAACTTTGGAGAGCTTCGTACCATCATGCACCTGTTACTTTCGCCTAATGATGAAGACATGGTTTTGTAGAATCCTTTGACACTAGGCAACCTCCCGACCCCTCGGCGATCCTCTCGAACATGAGAGGAAGAAGAGGATCGCCTAGGGGTCGAGGGTTCCAGGGTCGTCGAGGGTTTGAGGATCACCAAGGGGTCGAGAGAGAGATTTCCTAGTGTCAAAGTATTGAAGAAATCCATGGCTTCATCATTAGCCAGAAGTAACCAGGGCATGACGATGTCCTCCAAAGTTATTTTGGAATGGTGTCTCGGATAGGATAATTTGCCTTTTTGTATGAATTTCAGCAAAGGCCTTCCAAATAACGATATTTGGAAGGTTCTTGCTGAACTTTGTACCAAAAAGCGAATTATCCTATCTAGGACTCCGTTCCAAAATAACTTTGGAGAGCTTCGTACCATCATGCACCTATTACTTTCGCCTAATGATGAAGACATGGTTTTGTTGAATCCTTTGACACTAGGCAACCTCCCGACCCCTCGGCGATCCTCTCGAACATGATAGGAAGAATAGGATTGCCGAGGGGTCGAGGGTTCCAGGGTCGTCGAGGGTTCGAGGGGTCGAGGATCGCCGAGGGGTCGAGAGAGAGATTTCCTAGTGTCAAAGTATTGAAGAAATCCATGGCTTCATCATTAGCCGTAAGTAACCAGGGCATGACGAAGTCCTCCAAAGTTATTTTGGAATGGTGTCCCGGATAGGATAATTTGCCTTTTTGTATGAATTTCAGCAAAGGCCTTCCAAATAACGATATTTGGAAGGTTCTTGCTGAACTTTGTACCAAAAAGAGAATTATCCTATCTAGGACTCCGTTCCAAAATAACTTTAGAGAGCTTCGTACCATCATGCACCTGTTACTTTCGCCTTATGATGAAGACATGGTTTTGTTGAATCCTTTGACACTAGGCAACCTCCCGACCCCTCGGCGATCCTCTCGAACATGAGAGGAAGAAGAGGATCGCCAAGGGGTCGAGGGTTCCAGGGTCGTCGAGGGTTCGAGGGGTCGAGGATCGCCGAGGGGTCGAGAGAGAGATTTCCTAGTGTCAAAGTATTGAAGAAATCCATGGCTTCATCATTAGCCAGAAGTAACCAGGGCATGACGATGTCCTCCAAAGTTATTTGTGAATGGTGTCCCGGATAGGATAATTTGCCTTTTTGTATGAATTTCAGCAAAGGCCTTCCAAATAACGATATTTGGAAGGTTCTTGCTGAACTTTGTACCAAAAAGCGAATTATCCTATCTAGGACTCCATTCCAAAATAACTTTGGAGAGCTTCGTACCATCATGCACCTGTTACTTTCGCCTAATGATGAAGACATGGTTTTGTTGAATCCTTTGACACTAAGCAACCTCCCGACCCCTCGCCGATCCTCTCGAACATTAGAGGAAGAAGAGGATCGCCTAGGGGTCGAGGGTTCCAGGGTCGTCGAGGGTTC
>NC_057812.1:694368537-694381251 GCF_018294505.1 Triticum aestivum
AGAGAGATTTCCTAGTGTCAAAGTATTGAAGAAATCCATGGCTTCATCATTAGCCGGAAGTAACCAGGGCATGACGAAGTCCTCAAAAGTTATTTTGGAATGGTGTCCCGGATAGGATAGTTTGCCTTTTTGTATGAATTTCAGCAAAGGCCTTCCAAATAACGATATTTGGAAGGTTCTTCCTGAACTTTGTACCAAAAAGCGAATTATCCTCTCTAGGACTCCGTTCCAAAATAACTTTAGAGAGCTTCGTACCATCATGCACCTGTTACTTTCGCCTAATGATGAAGACATGGTTTTGTTGAATCCTTTGACACTAGGCAACCTCCCGACCCCTCGGCGATCCTCTCGAACATGAGAGGAAGAAGAGGATCGCCAAGGGTTCGAGGGTTCCAGGGTCGTCGAGGGTTCGAGGGGTCGAGGATCGCCGAGGGGTCGAGAGAGAGATTTCCTAGTGTCAAAGTATTGAAGAAATCCATGGCTTCATCATTAGCCGGAAGTAACCAGGGCCTGACGAAGTCCTCCAAAGTTATTTTGGAATGGTTTCCCGGATAGGATAATTTGCCTTTTTGTATGAATTTCAGCAAAGTCCTTCCAAATAACGATATTTGGAAGGTTCTTGATGAACTTTGTACCAAAAAGCGAATTATCCTATCTAGGACTCCATTCCAAAATAACTTTGGAGAGCTTCGTACCATCATGCACCTGTTACTTTCGCCTAATGATGAAGACATGGTTTTGTTGAATCCTTTGACACTAGGCAACCTCCCGACCCCTCGGCGATCCTCTCGAACATGAGAGGAAGAAGAGGATCGCCGAGGGGTCGAGGGTTCCAGGGTCGTCGAGGGTTCGAGGGGTCGAAGATCGCCGAGGATTGAGAGGGATATTTCCTAGTGTCAAAGTATTGAAGAAATCCATGGCTTCATCATTAGCCGGAAGTAACCAGGGCATGATGAAGTCCTCCAAAGTTATTTTGGAATGGTGTCCCGGATAGGATAATTTTCCTTTTTGTATGAATTTCAGCAAAGGCCTTCCAAATAACGATATTTGGAAGGTTCTTGCTGAACTTTGTACCAAAAAGCGAATTATCCTATCTAGGACTCTGTTCCAAAATAACTTTGGAGAGCTTCGTACCATCATGCACCTATTACTTTCGCCTAATGATGAAGACATGGTTTGGTTGAATCCTTTGACACTAGGCAACCTCCCGACCCCTCGGCGATCCTCTCTAACATGAGAGGAAGAAGAGGATCGCCGAGGGGTCGAGAGAGAGATTTCCTAGTGTCAAAGTATTGAAGAAATCCATGGCTTCATCATTAGCCAGAAGTAACCAGGGCATGACGATGTCCTCCAAAGTTATTTGTGAATGGTGTCCCGGATAGGATAATTTGCCTTTTTGTATGAATTTCAGCAAAGGCCTTCCAAATAACGATATTTGGAAGGTTCTTGCTGAACTTTGTACCAAAAAGCGAATTATCCTATATAGGACTCCATTCCAAAATAACTTTGGAGAGCTTCGTACCATCATGCACCTGTTACTTTCGCCTAATGATGAAGACATGGTTTTGTTGAATCCTTTGACACTAAGCAACCTCCCGACCCCTCGCCGATCCTCTCGAACATTAGAGGAAGAAGAGGATCGCCTAGGGGTCGAGGGTTCCAGGGTCGTCGAGGGTTCGAGGGGTCGAGGATCGCCGAGGGGTCGAGAGAGAGATTTCCTAGTGTCAAAGTATTGAAGAAATCCATGGCTTCATCATTAGCCGGAAGTAACCAGGGCATGACGAAGTCCTCAAAAGTTATTTTGGAATGGTGTCCCGGATAGGATAGTTTGCCTTTTTGTATGAATTTCAGCAAAGGCCTTCCAAATAACGATATTTGGAAGGTTCTTCCTGAACTTTGTACCAAAAAGCGAATTATCCTCTCTAGGACTCCGTTCCAAAATAACTTTAGAGAGCTTCGTACCATCATGCACCTGTTACTTTCGCCTAATGATGAAGACATGGTTTTGTTGAATCCTTTGACACTAGGCAACCTCCCGACCCCTCGGCGATCCTCTCGAACATGAGAGGAAGAAGAGGATCGCCAAGGGGTCGAGGGTTCCAGGGTCGTCGAGGGTTCGAGGGGTCGAGGATCGCCGAGGGGTCGAGAGAGAGATTTCCTAGTGTCAAAGTATTGAAGAAATCCATGGCTTCATCATTAGCCGGAAGTAACCAGGGCCTGACGAAGTCCTCCAAAGTTATTTTGGAATGGTTTCCCGGATAGGATAATTTGCCTTTTTGTATGAATTTCAGCAAAGTCCTTCCAAATAATGATATTTGGAAGGTTCTTGATGAACTTTGTACCAAAAAGCGAATTATCCTATCTAGGACTCCATTCCAAAATAACTTTGGAGAGCTTCGTACCATCATGCACCTGTCACTTTCGCCTAATGATGAAGACATGGTTTTGTTGAATCCTTTGACACTAGGCAACCTCCCGACCCCTCGGCGATCCTCTCGAACATGAGAGGAAGAAGAGGATCGCCGAGGGGTCGAGGGTTCCAGGGTCGTCGAGGGTTCGAGGGGTCGAAGATCGCCGAGGATCGAGAGGGATATTTCCTAGTGTCAAAGTATTGAAGAAATCCATGGCTTCATCATTAGCCGGAAGTAACCAGGGCATGATGAAGTCCTCCAAAGTTATTTTGGAATGGTGTCCCGGATAGGATAATTTTCCTTTTTGTATGAATTTCAGCAAAGGCCTTCCAAATAACGATATTTGGAAGGTTCTTGCTGAACTTTGTACCAAAAAGCGAATTATCCTATCTAGGACTCTGTTCCAAAATAACTTTGGAGAGCTTCGTACCATCATGCACCTATTACTTTCGCCTAATGATGAAGACATGGTTTTGTTGAATCCTTTGACACTAGGCAACCTCCCGACCCCTCGGCGATCCTCTCTAACATGAGAGGAAGAAGAGGATCGCCGAGGGGTCGAGAGAGAGATTTCCTAGTGTCAAAGTATTGAAGAAATCCATGGCTTCATCATTAGCCGGAAGTAACCAGGGCATGACGAAGTCCTCCAAAGTTATTTTGGAATGGTGTCCCGGATAGGATAATTTTCCTTTTTGTATGAATTTCAGCAAAGGCCTTCCAAATAATGATATTTGGTAGGTTCTTGCTGAAATTTGTACCAAAAAGCGAATTATCCTATCTAGGACTCTGTTCCAAAATAACTTTGGAGAGTTTCGTACCATCATGCACCTGTTACTTTCGCCTAATGATGAAGACATGGTTTTGTTGAATCCTTTGACACTAGGCAACCTCCTGACCCCTCGGCGATTCTCTCCAACATGAGAGGAAGAAGAGGATTGCCAAGGGGTCGAGGGTTCCAGGGTCGTCATGGGTTCGAGGGGTCGAGGATCACCGAGGGGTCGATAGAGAGATTTCCTAGTGTCAAAGTATTGAAGAAATCCATGGCTTCATCATTAGCCGGAAGTAACCAGGGCATGACGAAGTCCTCAAAAGTTATTTTGGAATGGTGTCCCGGATAGGATAGTTTGCCTTTTTGTATGAATTTCAGCAAAGGCCTTCCAAATAACGATATTTGGAAGGTTCTTCCTGAACTTTGTACCAAAAAGCGAATTATCCTCTCTAGGACTCCGTTCCAAAATAACTTTAGAGAGCTTCGTACCATCATGCACCTGTTACTTTCGCCTAATGATGAAGACATGGTTTTGTTGAATCCTTTGACACTAGGCAACCTCCCGACCCCTCGGCGATCCTCTCGAACATGAGAGGAAGAAGAGGATCGCCAAGGGGTCGAGGGTTCCAGGGTCGTCGAGGGTTCGAGGGGTCGAGGATCGCCGAGGGGTCGAGAGAGAGATTTCCTAGTGTCAAAGTATTGAAGAAATCCATGGCTTCATCATTAGCCGGAAGTAACCAGGGCCTGACGAAGTCCTCCAAAGTTATTTTGGAATGGTTTCCCGGATAGGATAATTTGCCTTTTTGTATGAATTTCAGCAAAGTCCTTCCAAATAATGATATTTGGAAGGTTCTTGATGAACTTTGTACCAAAAAGCGAATTATCCTATCTAGGACTCCATTCCAAAATAACTTTGGAGAGCTTCGTACCATCATGCACCTGTCACTTTCGCCTAATGATGAAGACATGGTTTTGTTGAATCCTTTGACACTAGGCAACCTCCCGACCCCTCGGCGATCCTCTCGAACATGAGAGGAAGAAGAGGATCGCCGAGGGGTCGAGGGTTCCAGGGTCGTCGAGGGTTCGAGGGGTCGAAGATCGCCGAGGATCGAGAGGGATATTTCCTAGTGTCAAAGTATTGAAGAAATCCATGGCTTCATCATTAGCCGGAAGTAACCAGGGCATGATGAAGTCCTCCAAAGTTATTTTGGAATGGTGTCCCGGATAGGATAATTTTCCTTTTTGTATGAATTTCAGCAAAGGCCTTCCAAATAACGATATTTGGAAGGTTCTTGCTGAACTTTGTACCAAAAAGCGAATTATCCTATCTAGGACTCTGTTCCAAAATAACTTTGGAGAGCTTCGTACCATCATGCACCTATTACTTTCGCCTAATGATGAAGACATGGTTTTGTTGAATCCTTTGACACTAGGCAACCTCCCGACCCCTCGGCGATCCTCTCTAACATGAGAGGAAGAAGAGGATCGCCGAGGGGTCGAGAGAGAGATTTCCTAGTGTCAAAGTATTGAAGAAATCCATGGCTTCATCATTAGCCGGAAGTAACCAGGGCATGACGAAGTCCTCCAAAGTTATTTTGGAATGGTGTCCCGGATAGGATAATTTTCCTTTTTGTATGAATTTCAGCAAAGGCCTTCCAAATAATGATATTTGGTAGGTTCTTGCTGAAATTTGTACCAAAAAGCGAATTATCCTATCTAGGACTCTGTTCCAAAATAACTTTGGAGAGTTTCGTACCATCATGCACCTGTTACTTTCGCCTAATGATGAAGACATGGTTTTGTTGAATCCTTTGACACTAGGCAACCTCCTGACCCCTCGGCGATTCTCTCCAACATGAGAGGAAGAAGAGGATTGCCAAGGGGTCGAGGGTTCCAGGGTCGTCAAGGGTTCGAGGGGTCGAGGATCACCGAGGGGTCGATAGAGAGATTTCCTAGTGTCAAAGTATTGAAGAAATCCATGGCTTCATCATTAGCCGGAAGTAACCAGGGCATGACGAAGTCCTCAAAAGTTATTTTGGAATGGTGTCCCGGATAGGATAATTTGCCTTTTTGTATGAATTTCAGCAAAGGCCTTCCAAATAACGATATTTGGAAGGTTCTTGCTGAACTTTGTACCAAAAAGCGAATTATCCTATCTAGGACTCCGTTCCAAAATAACTTTGGAGAGCTTCGTACCATCATGCACCTGTTACTTTCGCCTAATAATGAAGACATGGTTTTGTTGAATCCTTTGACATTAGGCAACCTCCCGACCCCTCGGCGATCCTCTCAAACATGAGAGGAAGAAGAGGATCACCTAGGGGTCGAGGGTTCCAGGGTCGTCGAGGGTTGGAGGGGTCGAGGATCGCCGAGGGGTCGAGAGAGAGATTTCCTAGTGTCAAAGTATTGAAGAAATCCATGGCTTCATCATTAGCCGGAAGTAACTAGGGCATGACGAAGTCCTCCAAAGTTATTTTGGAATGGTGTCCCGGATAGGATAATTTGCCTTTTTGTATGAATTTCAGCAAAGGCCTTCCAAATAACGATATTTGGAAGGTTCTTGCTGAACTTTGTACCAAAAAGCGAATTATCCTATATAGGACTCCGTTCCAAAATAACTTTGGAGAGCTTCGTACCATCATGCACCTGTTACTTTCGCCTAATGATGAAGACATGGTTTTGTTGAGTCCTTTGACACTAGGCAACCTCCCGACCCCTCAGCGATCCTATCGAACATGAGAGGAAGAAGAGGATCGCCTAGGGGTCGAGGGTTCCAGGGTCGTCGAGGGTTGGAGGGGTCGAGGATCGCCGAGGGGTCGAGAGAGAGATTTCCTAGTGTCAAAGTATTAAAGAAATCCATGGCTTCATCATTAGCGGGAAGTAACCAGGGCATGACGAAGTCCTCCAAAGTTATTTTGGAATGGTGTCCCGGATAGGATAATTTGCCTTTTTGTATGAATTTCAGCAAAGGCCTTCCAAATAACGATATTTGGAAGGTTCTTGCTGAACTTTGTACCAAAAAGCGAATTATCCTCTCTAGGACTCCGTTCCAAAATAACTTTAGAGAGCTTCGTACCATCATGCACCTGTTACTTTCGCCTAATGATGAAGACATGGTTTTGTTGAATCCTTTGACACTAGGCAACCTCCCGACCCCTCGGCGATCCTCTCGAACATGAGAGGAAGAAGAGGATCGCCAAGGGGTCGAGGGTTCTAGGGTCGTCGAGGGTTCGAGGGGTCGAGGATCGCCGAGGGGTCGAGAGAGAGATTTCCTAGTGTCAAAGTATTGAGGAAATCCATGGCTTCATCATTAGCCGGAAGTAACCAGGGCCTGACGAAGTCCTCCAAAGTTATTCTGGAATGGTTTCCCGGATAGGATAATTTGCCTTTTTGTATGAATTTCAGCAAAGTCCTTCCAAATAACGATATTTGGAAGGTTCTTGATGAACTTTGTACCAAAAAGCGAATTATCCTATCTAGGACTCCGTTCCAAAATAACTTTGGAGAGCTTCGTACCATCATGCACCTGTTACTTTCGCCTAATGATGAAGACATGGTTTTGTTGAATCCTTTGACACTAGGCAACCTCCCGACCCCTCGGCGATCCTCTCGAACATGAGAGGAAGAAGAGGATCGCCGAGGGGTCGAGGGTTCCAGGGTCGTCGAGGGTTCGAGGGGTCGAAGATCGCCGAGGGGTCGAGAGGGATATTTCCTAGTGTCAAAGTATTGAAGAAATCCATGGCTTCATAATTAGCCGGAAGTAACCAGGGCATGATGAAGTCCTCCAAAGTTATTTTGGAATGGTGTCCCGGATAGGATAATTTTCCTTTTTGTATGAATTTCAGCAAAGGCCTTCCAAATAACGATATTTGGAAGGTTCTTGCTGAACTTTGTACCAAAAAGCGAATTATCCTATCTAGGACTCTGTTCCAAAATAACTTTGGAGAGCTTCGTACCATCATGCACCTATTACTTTCGCCTAATGATGAAGACATGGTTTTGTTGAATCCTTTGACACTAGGCAACCTCCCGACCCCTCGGCGATCCTCTCGAACATGAGAGGAAGAAGAGGATCGCCGAGGGTCGAGAGAGAGATTTCCTAGTGTCAAAGTATTGAAGAAATCCATGGCTTCATCATTAGCCGGAAGTAACCAGGGCATGACGAAGTCCTCCAAAGTTATTTTGGAATGGTGTCCCGGATAGGATAATTTTCCTTTTTGTATGAATTTCAGCAAAGGCCTTCCAAATAATGATATTTGGTAGGTTCTTGCTGAAATTTGTACCAAAAAGCGAATTATCCTATCTAGGACTCTGTTCCAAAATAACTTTGGAGAGCTTCGTACCATCATGCACCTGTTACTTTCGCCTAATGATGAAGACATGGTTTTGTTGAATCCTTTGACACTAGGCAACCTCCTGACCCCTCGGCGATTCTCTCCAACATGAGAGGAAGAAGAGGATTGCCAAGGGGTCGAGGGTTCCAGGGTCGTCAAGGGTTCGAGGGGTCGAGGATCACCGAGGGGTCGATAGAGAGATTTCCTAGTGTCAAAGTATTGAAGAAATCCATGGCTTCATCATTAGCCGGAAGTAACCAGGGCATGACGAAGTCCTCAAAAGTTATTTTGGAATGGTGTCCCGGATAGGATAATTTGCCTTTTTGTATGAATTTCAGCAAAGGCCTTCCAAATAACGATATTTGGAAGGTTCTTGCTGAACTTTGTACCAAAAAGCGAATTATCCTATCTAGGACTCCGTTCCAAAATAACTTTGGAGAGCTTCGTACCATCATGCACCTGTTACTTTCGCCTAATAATGAAGACATGGTTTTGTTGAATCCTTTGACATTAGGCAACCTCCCGACCCCTCGGCGATCCTCTCAAACATGAGAGGAAGAAGAGGATCGCCTAGGGGTCGAGGGTTCCAGGGTCGTCGAGGGTTTGGAGGGGTCGAGGATCGCCGAGGGGTCGAGAGGGAGATTTCCTAGTGTCAAAGTATTGAAGAAATCCATGGCTTCATCATTAGCCGGAAGTAACCAGGGCATGACGAAGTCCTCCAAAGTTATTTTGGAATGGTGTCCCGGATAGGATAATTTGCCTTTTTGTATGAATTTCAGCAAAGGCCTTCCAAATAACGATATTTGGAAGGTTCTTGCTGAACTTTGTACCAAAAAGCGAATTATCCTATCTAGGACTCCGTTCCAAAATAACTTTGGAGAGCTTCGTACCATCATGCACCTGTTACTTTCGCCTAATGATGAAGACATGGTTTTGTTGAATCCTTTGACACTAGGCAACCTCCCGACTACTCGGCGATCCTATCGAACATGAGAGGAAGAAGAGGATCGCCTAGGGGTCGAGGGTTCCAGGGTCATCGAGGGTTGGAGGGGTCGAGGATCGCCGAGGGGTCGAGAGAGAGATTTCCTAGTGTCAAAGTATTGAAGAAATCCATGGCTTCATCATTAGCGGGAAGTAACCAGGGCATGACGAAGTCCTCCAAAGTTATTTTGGAATGGTGTCCCGGATAGGATAATTTGCCTTTTTGTATGAATTTCAGCAAAGGCCTTCCAAATAACGATATTTGGAAGGTTCTTGCTGAACTTTGTACCAAAAAGCGAATTATCCTATCTAGGACTCCGTTCCAAAATAACTTTGGAGAGCTTCGTACCATCATGCACCTGTTACTTTCGCCTAATGATGAAGACATGGTTTTGTTGAATCCTTTGACACTAGGCAACCTCCCGACCCCTCGGCGATCCTCTCGAACATGAGAGGAAGAAGAGGGTCGTCGAGGGGTCGAGGGTTCTAGGGTCGTCGAGGGTTCGAGGGGTCGAGGATCACCGAGGGGTCGAGAGAGAGATTTCCTAGTGTCAAAGTATTGAAGAAATCCATGGCTTCATCATTAGCCGGAAGTAACCAGGGCATGACGAAGTCCTCCAAAGTTATTTTGGAATGATGTCCCGGATAGGATAATTTGCCTTTTTGTATGAATTTCAGCAAAGGCCTTCCAAATAACGATATTTAGAAGGTTCTTGCTGAACTTTGTACCAAAAAGCGAATTATCCTATCTAGGACTCCGTTCCAAAATAACTTTGGAGAGCTTCGTACCATCATGCACCTGTTACTTTCGCCTAATGATGAAGACATGGTTTTGTTGAATCCTTTGACACTAGGCAACCTCCCGACCCCTCAGCGATCCTCTCGAACATGAGAGGAAGAAGAGGATCGCCTAGGGGTCGAGGGTTCCAGGGTCGTCGAGGGTTTGAGGATCGCCGAGGGGTCGAGAGAGAGATTTCCTAGTGTCAAAGTATTGAAGAAATCCATGGCTTCATCATTAGCCAGAAGTAACCAGGGCATGACGAAGTCCTCCAAAGTTATTTTGGAATGGTGTCCCGGATAGGATAATTTGCCTTTTTGTATGAATTTCAGCAAAGGCCTTCCAAATAACGATATTTGGAAGGTTCTTGCCGAACTTTGTACCAAAAAGCGAATTATCCTATCTAGGACTCCGTTCCAAAATAACTTTGGAGAGCTTCGTACCATCATGCACCTGTTACTTTCGCCTAATGATGATGACATGGTTTTGTTGAATCCTTTGACACTAGGCAACCTCCCGACCCCTCGGCGATCCTCTCGAACATGAGAGGAAGAAGAGGATCGCCGAGGGGTCGAGGGTTCCAGGGTCGTCGAGGGTTCGAGGGGTCGAGGATTGCCGAGGGGTCGAGAGAGAGATTTCCTAGTGTCAAAGTATTGAAGAAATCCATCGCTTCATCATTAGCCGGAAGTAACCAGGGCATGACGAAGTCCTCCAAAGTTATTTTGGAATGGTGTCCCGGATAGGATAATTTGCCTTTTTTATGAATTTCAGCAAAGGCCTTCCAAATAACGATATTTGGAAGGTTCTTGCTGAACTTTGTACCAAAAAGCGAATTATCCTATCTAGGACTCCGTTCCAAAATAACTTTGGAGAGCTTCGTACCATCATGCACCTGTTACTTTCGCCTAATAATGAAGACATGGTTTTGTTGAATCCTTTGACATTAGGCAACCTCCCGACCCCTCGGCGATCCTCTCAAACATGAGAGGAAGAAGAGGATCGCCTAGGGGTCGAGGGTTCCAGGGTCATCGAGGGTTGGAGGGGTCGAGGATCGCCGAGGGGTCGAGAGAGAGATTTCCTAGTGTCAAAGTATTGAAGAAATCCATGGCTTCATCATTAGCCGGAAGTAACCAGGGCATGACGAAGTCCTCAAAAGTTATTTTGGAATGGTGTCCCGGATAGGATAATTTGCCTTTTTGTATGAATTTCAGCAAAGGCCTTCCAAATAACGATATTTGGAAGGTTCTTGCTGAACTTTGTACCAAAAAGCGAATTATCCTATCTAGGACTCCGTTCCAAAATAACTTTGGAGAGCTTCGTACCATCATGCACCTGTTACTTTCGCCTAATGATGAAGACATGGTTTTGTTGAATCCTTTGACACTAGGCAACCTCCCGACCCCTCGGCGATCCTCTCGAACATGATAGGAAGAATAGGATTGCCGAGGGGTCGAGGGTTCCAGGGTCGTCGAGGCTTCGAGGGGCCGAGGATCGCCGAGGGGTCGAGAGAGAGATTTCCTAGTGTCAAAGTATTGAAGAAATCCATGACTTCATCATTAGCCGTAAGTAACAAGGGCATGACGAAGTCCTCCAAAGTTATTTTGGAATGGTGTCCCGGATAGGATAATTTGCCTTTTTGTATGAATTTCAGCAAAGGCCTTCCAAATAACGATATTTAGAAGGTTCTTGCTGAACTTTGTACCAAAAAGCGAATTATCCTATCTAGGACTCCGTTCCAAAATAACTTTGGAGAGCTTCGTACCATCATGCACCTGTTACTTTCGCCTAATGATGAAGACATGGTTTTGTTGAATCCTTTGACACTAGGCAACCTCCCGACCCCTCAGCGATCCTCTCGAACATGAGAGGAAGAAGAGGATCGCCTAGGGGTCGAGGGTTCCAGGGTCGTCGAGGGTTCGAGGGGTCGAGGATTGCCGAGGGGTCGAGAGAGAGATTTCCTAGTGTCAAAGTATTGAAGAAATCCATCGCTTCATCATTAGCCGGAAGTAACCAGGGCATGACGAAGTCCTCCAAAGTTATTTTGGAATGGTGTCCCGGATAGGATAATTTGCCTTTTTTATGAATTTCAGCAAAGGCCTTCCAAATAACGATATTTGGAAGGTTCTTGCTGAACTTTGTACCAAAAAGCGAATTATCCTATCTAGGACTCCGTTCCAAAATAACTTTGGAGAGCTTCGTACCATCATGCACCTGTTACTTTCGCCTAATAATGAAGACATGGTTTTGTTGAATCCTTTGACATTAGGCAACCTCCCGACCCCTCGGCGATCCTCTCAAACATGAGAGGAAGAAGAGGATCGCCTAGGGGTCGAGGGTTCCAGGGTCGTCGAGGGTTGGAGGGGTCGAGGATCGCCGAGGGGTCGAGAGAGAGATTTCCTAGTGTCAAAGTATTGAAGAAATCCATGGCTTCATCATTAGCCGGAAGTAACCAGGGCATGACGAAGTCCTCAAAAGTTATTTTGGAATGGTGTCCCGGATAGGATAATTTGCCTTTTTGTATGAATTTCAGCAAAGGCCTTCCAAATAACGATATTTGGAAGGTTCTTGCTGAACTTTGTACCAAAAAGCGAATTATCCTATCTAGGACTCCGTTCCAAAATAACTTTGGAGAGCTTCGTACCATCATGCACCTGTTACTTTCGCCTAATGATGAAGACACGGTTTTGTTGAATCCTTTGACACTAGGCAACCTCCCGACCCCTCGGCGATCCTCTCGAACATGATAGGAAGAATAGGATTGCCGAGGGGTCGAGGGTTCCAGGGTCGTCGAGGCTTCGAGGGGGCGAGGATCGCCGAGGGGTCGAGAGAGAGATTTCCTAGTGTCAAAGTATTGAAGAAATCCATGGCTTCATCATTAGCCGTAAGTAACCAGGGCATGACGAAGTCCTCCAAAGTTATTTTGGAATGGTGTCCCGGATAGGATAATTTGCCTTTTTGTATGAATTTCAGCAAAGGCCTTCCAAATAACGATATTTAGAAGGTTCTTGCTGAACTTTGTACCAAAAAGCGAATTATCCTATCTAGGACTCCGTTCCAAAATAACTTTGGAGAGCTTCGTACCATCATGCACCTGTTACTTTCGCCTAATGATGAAGACATGGTTTTGTTGAATCCTTTGACACTAGGCAACCTCCCGACCCCTCAGCGATCCTCTCGAACATGAGAGGAAGAAGAGGATCGCCTAGGGGTCGAGGGTTCCAGGGTCGTCGAGGGTTTGAGGATCGCCGAGGGGTCGAGAGAGAGATTTCCTAGTGTCAAAGTATTGAAGAAATCCATGGCTTCATCATTAGCCAGAAGTAACCAGGGCATGACGAAGTCCTCCAAAGTTATTTTGGAATGGTGTCCCGGATAGGATAATTTGCCTTTTTGTATGAATTTCAGCAAAGGCCTTCCAAATAACGATATTTGGAAGGTTCTTGC
>NC_057812.1:694381398-694410527 GCF_018294505.1 Triticum aestivum
TTCCAAAATAACTTTGGAGAGCTTCGTACCATCATGCACCTGTTACTTTCGCCTAATAATGAAGACATGGTTTTGTTGAATCCTTTGACATTAGGCAACCTCCCGACCCCTCGGCGATCCTCTCAAACATGAGAGGAAGAAGAGGATCGCCTAGGGGTCGAGGGTTCCAGGGTCGTCGAGGGTTGGAGGGGTCGAGGATCGCCGAGGGGTCGAGAGAGAGATTTCCTAGTGTCAAAGTATTGAAGAAATCCATGGCTTCATCATTAGCCGGAAGTAACCAGGGCATGACGAAGTCCTCAAAAGTTATTTTGGAATGGTGTCCCGGATAGGATAATTTGCCTTTTTTATGAATTTCAGCAAAGGCCTTCCAAATAACGATATTTGGAAGGTTCTTGCTGAACTTTGTACCAAAAAGCGAATTATCCTATCTAGGACTCCGTTCCAAAATAACTTTGGAGTGCTTCGTACCATCATGCACCTGTTACTTTCGCCTAATGATGAAGACATGGTTTTGTTGAATCCTTTGACACTAGGAAACCTCCCGACCCCTCGGCGATCCTCTCGAACATGATAGGAAGAATAGGATTGCCGAGGGGTCGAGGGTTCCAGGGTCGTCGAGGGTTCGAGGGGTCGAGGATCGCCGAGGGGTCGAGAGAGAGATTTCCTAGTGTCAAAGTATTGAAGAAATCCATGGCTTCATCATTAGCCGTAAGTAACCAGGGCATGATGAAGTCCTCCAAAGTTATTTTGGAATGGTGTCCCGGATAGGATAATTTGCCTTTTTGTATGAATTTCAGCAAAGGCCTACCAAATAACGATATATGGAAGGTTCTTGCTGAACTTTGTACCAAAAAGCGAATTATCCTATCTAGGACTCCGTTCCAAAATAACTTTAGAGAGCTTCGTACCATCATGCACCTGTTACTTTCGCCTAATGATGAAGACATGGTTTTGTTGAATCCTTTGACACTAGGCAACCTCCCGACCCCTCGGCGATCCTCTCGAACATGAGAGGAAGAAGAGGATTGCCAAGGGGTCGAGGGTTCCAGGGTCGTCGAGGGTTCGAGGGGTCGAGGATCGCCGAGGGGTCGAGAGAGAGATTTCCTAGTGTCAAAGTATTGAAGAAATCCATGGCTTCATCATTAGCCAGAAGTAACCAGGGCATGACGAAGTCCTCCAAAGTTATTTGTGAATGGTGTCCCGGATAGGATAATTTGCCTTTTTGTATGAATTTCAGCAAAGTCCTTCCAAATAACGATATTTGGAAGGTTCTTGCTGAACTTTGTACCAAAAAGCGAATTATCCTATCTAGGACTCCATTCCAAAATAACTTTGGAGAGCTTCGTACCATCATGCACCTGTTACTTTCGCCTAATGATGAAGACATGGCTTTGTTGAATCCTTTGACACTAAGCAACCTCCCGACCCCTCGGCGATCCTCTCGAACATTAGAGGAAGAAGAGGATCGCCTAGGGGTCGAGGGTTCCAGGGTCGTCGAGGGTTTGAGGGGTCGAGGATCGCCGAGGGGTCGAGAGAGAGATTTCCTAGTGTCAAAGTATTGAAGAAATCCATGGCTTCATCATTAGCCAGAAGTAACCAGGGCATGACGAAGTCCTCAAAAGTTATTTTGGAATGGTGTCCCGGATAGGATAATTTGCCTTTTTGTATGAATTTCAGCAAAGGCCTTCCAAATAACGATATTTGGAAGGTTCTTGCTGAACTTTGTACCAAAAAGCGAATTATCCTCTCTAGGACTCCGTTCCAAAATAACTTTAGAGAGCTTCGTACCATCATGCACCTGTTACTTTCGCCTAATGATGAAGACATGGTTTTGTTGAATCCTTTGACACTAGGCAACCTCCCGACCCCTCGGCGATCCTCTCGAACATGAGAGGAAGAAGAGGATCGCCAAGGGGTCGAGGGTTCCAGGGTCGTCGAGGGTTCGAGGGGTCGAGGATCGCCGAGGGGTCGAGAGAGAGATTTCCTAGTGTCAAAGTATTGAAGAAATCCATGGCTTCATCATTAGCCGGAAGTAACCAGGGCCTGACGAAGTCCTCCAAAGTTATTTTGGAATGGTTTCCCAGATAGGATAATTTGCCTTTTTGTATGAATTTCTGCAAAGTCCTTCCAAATAACGATATTTGGAAGGTTCTTGATGAACTTTGTACCAAAAAGCGAATTATCCTATCTAGGACTCCGTTCCAAAATAACTTTGGAGAGCTTCGTACCATCATGCACCTGTTACTTTCGCCTAATGATGAAGACATGGTTTTGTTGAATCCTTTGACACTAGGCAACCTCCCGACCCCTCGGCGATCCTCTCGAACATGAGAGGAAGAAGAGGATCACCGAGGGGTCGAGGGTTCCAGGGTCGTCGAGGGTTCGAGGGGTCGAAGATCGCCGAGGGGTCGAGAGGGATATTTCCTAGTGTCAAAGTATTGAAGAAATCCATGGCTTCATCATTAGCCGGAAGTAACCAGGGCATGATGAAGTCCTCCAAAGTTATTTTGGAATGGTGTCCCGGATAGGATAATTTTCATTTTTGTATGAATTTCAGCAAAGGCCTTCCAAATAACGATATTTGGAAGGTTCTTGCTGAACTTTGTACCAAAAAGCAAATTATCCTATCTAGGACTCTATTCCAAAATAACTTTGGAGAGCTTCGTACCATCATGCACCTATTACTTTCGCCTAATGATGAAGACATGGTTTTGTTGAATCCTTTGACACTAGGCAACCTCCCGACCCCTCGGCGATCCTCTCGAACATGAGAGGAAGAAGAGGATCGCCGAGGGGTCGAGAGAGAGATTTCCTAGTGTCAAAGTATTGAAGAAATCCATGGCTTCATCATTAGCCGGAAGTAACCAGGGCATGACAAAGTCCTCCAAAGTTATTTTGGAATGGTGTCCCGGATAGGATAATTTTCCTTTTTGTATGAATTTCAGCAAAGGCCTTCCAAATAATGATATTTGGTAGGTTCTTGCTGAAATTTGTACCAAAAAGCGAATTATCCTATCTAGGACTCTGTTCCAAAATAACTTTGGAGAGCTTCGTACCATCATGCACCTGTTACTTTCGCCTAATGATGAAGACATGGTTTTGTTGAATCCTTTGACACTAGGCAACCTCCTGACCCCTCGGCGATTCTCTCCAACATGAGAGGAAGAAGAGGATTGCCAAGGGGTCGAGGGTTCCAGGGTCGTCAAGGGTTCGAGGGGTCGAGGATCACCGAGGGGTCGATAGTGAGATTTCCTAGTGTCAAAGTATTGAAGAAATCCATGGCTTCATCATTAGCCGGAAGTAACCAGGGCATGACGAAGTCCTCAAAAGTTATTTTGGAATGGTGTCCCGGATAGGATAATTTGCCTTTTTGTATGAATTTCAGCAAAGGCCTTCCAAGTAACGATATTTGGAAGGTTCTTGCTGAACTTTGTACCAAAAAGCGAATTATCCTATCTAGGACTCCGTTCCAAAATAACTTTGGAGAGCCTCGTACCATCATGCACCTGTTACTTTCGCCTAATAATGAACACATGGTTTTGTTGAATCCTTTCACATTAGGCAACCTCCCGACCCCTCGGCGATCCTCTCAAACATGAGAGGAAGAAGAGGATCGCCTAGGGGTCGAGGGTTCCAGGGTCGTCGAGGGTTGGAGGGGTCGAGGATCGCCGAGGGGTCGAGAGAGAGATTTCCTAGTGTCAAAGTATTGAAGAAATCCATGGCTTCATCATTAGCCGGAAGTAGCCAGGGCATGACGAAGTCCTCCAAAGTTATTTTGGAATGGTGTCCCGGATAGGATAATTTACCTTTTTGTATGAATTTCAGCAAAGGCCTTCCAAATAACCATATTTGGAAGGTTCTTGCTGAACTTTGTACCAAAAAGCGAATTATCCTATCTAGGACTCCGTTCCAAAATAACTTTGGAGAGCTTCGTACCATCATGCACCTGTTACTTTTGCCTAATGATGAAGACATGGTTTTGTTGAATCCTTTGACACTAGGCAACCTCCCGACCCCTCGGCGATCCTATCGAACATGAGAGGAAGAAGAGGATCGCCTAGGGGTCGAGGGTTCCAGGGTCGTCGAGGGTTGGAGGGGTCGAGGATCGCCGAGGGGTCGAGAGAGAGATTTCCTAGTGTCAAAGTATTGAAGAAATCCATGGCTTCATCATTAGGGGGAAGTAACCAGGGCATGACGAAGTCCTCCAAAGTTATTTTGGAATGGTGTCCCGGATAGGATAATTTGCCTTTTTGTATGAATTTCAGCAAAGGCCTTCCAAATAACGATATTTGGAAGGTTCTTGCTGAACTTTGTACCAAAAAGCGAATTATCCTATCTAGGACTCCGTTCCAAAATAACTTTGGAGAGCTTCTTACCATCATGCACCTGTTACTTTCGCCTAATGATGAAGACATGGTTTTGTTGAATCCTTTGACACTAGGCAACCTCCCGACCCCTCAGCGATCCTCTCGAACATGAGAGGAAGAAGAGGATCGCCTAGGGGTCGAGGGTTCCAGGGTCGTCGAGGGTTTGAGGATCGCCGAGGGGTCGAGGGAGAGATTTCCTAGTGTCAAAGTATTGAAGAAATCCATGGCTTCATCATTAGCCAGAAGTAACCAGGGCATGACGAAGTCCTCCAAAGTTATTTTGGAATGGTGTCCCGGATAGGATAATTTGCCTTTTTGTATGAATTTCAGCAAAGGCCTTCCAAATAACGACATTTGGAAGGTTCTTGCCGAACTTTGTACCAAAAAGCAAATTATCCTATCTAGGACTCCGTTCCAAAATAACTTTGGAGAGCTTCGTACCATCATGCACCTGTTACTTTCGCCTAATGATGATGACATGGTTTTGTTGAATCCTTTGACACTAGGCAACCTCCCGACCCCTCGGTGATCCTCTCGAACATGAGAGGAAGAAGAGGATCGCCGAGGGGTCGAGGGTTCCAGGGTCGTCGAGGGTTCGAGGGGTCGAGGATTGCCGAGGGGTCGAGAGAGAGATTTCCTAGTGTCAAAGTATTGAAGAAATCCATCGATTCATCATTAGCCGGAAGTAACCAGGGCATGACGAAGTCCTCCAAAGTTATTTTGGAATGGTGTCCCGGATAGGATAATTTGCCTTTTTTATGAATTTCAGCAAAGGCCTTCCAAATAACGATATTTGGAAGGTTCTTGCTGAACTTTGTACCAAAAAGCGAATTATCCTATCTAGGACTCCGTTCCAAAATAACTTTGCAGAGCTTCGTACCATCATGCACCTGTTACTTTCGCCTAATGATGAAGACATGGTTTTGTTGAATCCTTTGACACTAGGCAACCTCCCGACCCCTCGGCGATCCTCTCGAACATGAGAGGAAGAAGAGGGTCGCCGAGGGGTCGAGGGTTCCAGGGTCGTAGAGGGTTCGAGGGGTCGAGGATCGCCGAGGGGTCGAGAGAGAGATTTCCTAATGTCAAAGTATTGAAGAAATCCATGGCTTCATCATTAGCCGGAAGTAACCAGGGCATGACAAAGTCCTCCAAAGTTATTCTGGATTGATGTCCCGGACAGGATAATTTGTCTTTTTGTATGAATTTCAGCAAAGGCCTTCCAAGTAACGATATTTGGAAGGTTCTTGCTGAACTTTGTACCAAAAAGCGAATTATCCTATCTAGGACTCTGTTCCAAAATAACTTTGGAGAGCTTCGTACCATCATGCACCTGTTACTTTCGCCTAATGATGAACACATGGTTTTGTTGAATCCTTTGACACTAGGCAACCTCCCGACCCCTCAGCGATCCTATCGAACATGAGAGGAAGAAGAGGATCGCCTAGGGGTCGAGGGTTCCAGGGTCGTCGAGGGTTGGAGTGGTCGAGGATCGCCGAGGGGTCGAGAGAGAGATTTCCTTGTGTCAAAGTATTGAAGAAATCCATGGCTTCATCATTAGCCGGAAGTAACCAGGGCATGACGAAGTCCTCCAAAGTTATTTTGGAATGGTGTCCCGGATAGGATAATTTGCCTTTTTGTATGAATTTCAGCAAAGGCCTTCCAAATAACGATATTTGGAAGGTTCTTGCCGAACTTTGTACCAAAAAGCGAATTATCCTATCTAGGACTCCGTTCCAAAATAACTTTGGAGAGCTTCGTACCATCATGCACCTGTTACTTTCGCCTAATGATGATGACATGGTTTTGTTGAATCCTTTGACGCTAGGCAACCTCCCGACCCCTCGGCGATCCTCTCGAACATGAGAGGAAGAAGAGGATCGCCGAGGGGTCGAGGGTTCCAGGGTCGTCGAGGGTTCGAGGGGTCGAGGATCGCCGAGGGGTCGAGAGAGAGATTTCCTAGTGTCAAAGTATTGAAGAAATCCATCGCTTCATCATTAGCCGGAAGTAGCCAGGGCATGACGAAGTCCTCCAAAGTTATTTTGGAATGGTGTCCCGGATAGGATAATTTGCCTTTTTTATGAATTTCAGCAAAGGCCTTCCAAATAACGATATTTGGAAGGTTCTTGCTGAACTTTGTACCAAAAAGCGAATTATCCTATCTAGGACTCCGTTCCAAAATAACTTTGGAGAGCTTCGTACCATCATGCACCTGTTACTTTCGCCTAATGATAAAGACATGGTTTTGTTGAATCCTTTGACACTAGGCAACCTCCCGACCCCTCGGCAATCCTCTCGAACATGAGAGGAAGAAGAGGATTGCCGAGGGGTCGAGGGTTCCAGGGTCGTCGAGGGTTTGAGGGGTCGAGGATCGCCGAGGGGTCGAGAGAGAGATTTCCTAGTGTCAAAGTATTGAAGAAATCCATGGCTTCATCATTAGCCAGAAGTAACCAGGGCATGACGAAGTCCTCCAAAGTTATTTTGGAATGGTGTCCCGGATAGGATAATTTGCCTTTTTTATGAATTTCAGCAAAGGCCTTCCAAATAACGATATTTGGAAGGTTCTTGCTGAACTTTGTACCAAAAAGCGAATTATCCTATCTAGGACTCCGTTCCAAAATAACTTTGGAGAGCTTCGTACCATCATGCACCTGTTACTTTCGCCTAATGATGAAGACATGGTTTTGTTGAATCCTTTGACACTAGGCAACCTCCCGACCCCTCGGCGATCCTCTCGAACATGATAGGAAGAATAGGATTGCGGAGGGGTCGAGGGTTCCAGGGTCGTCGAGGGTTCGAGGGGTCGAGGATCGCCGAGGCGTCGAGAGAGAGATTTCCTAGTGTCAAAGTATTGAAGAAATCCATGGCTTCATCATTTGCCGTAAGTAACCAGGGCATGACGAAGTCCTCCAAAGTTATTTTGGAATGGTGTCCCGGATAGGATAATTTGCCTTTTTGTATGAATTTCAGCAAAGGCCTTCCAAATAACGATATTTGGAAGGTTCTTGCTGAACTTTGTACCAAAAAGCGAATTATCCTATCTAGGACTCCATTCCAAAATAACTTTGGAGAGCTTCGTACCATCATGCACCTGTTACTTTCGCCTAATAATGAAGACATGGTTTTGTTGAATCCTTTGACATTAGGCAACCTCCCGACCCCTCGGCGATCCTCTCAAACATGAGAGGAAGAAGAGGATCGCCTAGGGGTCGAGGGTTCCAGGGTCGTCGAGGGTTGGAGGGGTTGAGGATCGCCGAGGGGTCGAGAGAGAGATTTCCTAGTGTCAAAGTATTGAAGAAATCCATGGCTTCATCATTAGCCGGAAGTAACCAGGGCATGACGAAGTCCTCCAAAGTTATTTTGGAATGGTGTCCCGGATAGGATAATTTGCCTTTTTGTATGAATTTCAGCAAAGGCCTTCCAAATAACGATATTTGGAAGGTTCTTGCTGAACTTTGTACCAAAAAGCGAATTATCCTATCTAGGACTCCGTTCCAAAATAACTTTGGAGAGCTTCGTACCATCATGCACCTGTTACTTTCGCCTAATGATGAACACATGGTTTTGTTGAATCGTTTGACACTAGGCAACCTCCCGACCCCTCGGCGATCCTATCGAACATGAGAGGAAGAAGAGGATCGCCTAGGGGTCGAGGGTTCCAGGGTCGTCGAGGGTTGGAGGGGTCGAGGATCGCCGAGGGGTCGACAGAGAGATTTCCTAGTGTCAAAGTATTGAAGAAATCCATGGCTTCATCCTTAGCGGGAAGTAACCAGGGCATGACGAAGTCCTCCGAAGTTTTTTTGGAATGGTGTCCCGGATAGGATAATTTGCCTTTTTGTATGAATTTCAGCAAAGGCCTTCCAAATAACGATATATGGAAGGTTCTTGCTAAACTTTGTACCAAAAAGCGAATTATCCTATCTAGGACTCCGTTCCAAAATAACTTTGGAGAGCTTCATACCATCATGCACCTGTTACTTTCGCCTAATGATGAAGACATGGTTTTGTTGAATCCTTTGACACTAGGCAACCTCCCGACCCCTCGGCGATCCTCTCGAACATGAGAGGAAGAAGAGGGTCGCCGAGGGGTCGAGGGTTCCAGGGTCGTCGAGGGTTCGAGGGGTCGAGGATCGCCGAGGGGTCGAGAGAGAGATTTCCTAGTGTCAAAGTATTGAAGAAATCCATGGCTTCATCATTAGCCGGAAGTAACCAGGGCATGACAAAGTCCTCCAAAGTTATTCTGGAATGATGTCCCGGACAGGACAATTTGTCTTTTTGTATGAATTTCAGCAAAGGCCTTCCAAGTAATGATATTTGGAAGGTTCTTGCTGAACTTTGTACCAAAAAGCGAATTATCCTATCTAGGACTCCGTTCCAAAATAACTTTGGAGAGCTTCGTACCATCATGCACCTGTTACTTTCGCCTAATGATGAAGACATGGTTTTGTTGAATCCTTTGACATTAGGCAACCTCCCGACCCCTCGGCGATCCTATCGAACATGAGAGGAAGAAGAGGATCGCCTAGGGGTCGAGGGTTCCAGGGTCGTCGAGGGTTGGAGGGGTCGAGGATCGCCGAGGGGTCGAGAGAGAGATTTCCTAGTGTCACAGTATTGAAGAAATCCATGGCTTCATCATTAGCCGGAAGTAACCAGGGCATGACGAAGTCCTCCAAAGTTAATTTGGAATGGTGTCCCGGATAGGATAATTTGCCTTTTTGTATGAATTTCAGCAAAGGCCTTCCAAATAACGATATTTGGAAGGTTCTTGCTGAACTTTGTACCAAAAAGCGAATTATCCTATCTAGGACTCCGTTCCAAAATAACTTTGGAGAGCTTCGTACCATCATGCACCTGTTACTTTCGCCTAATGATGAAGACATGGTTTTGTTGAATCCTTTGACACTAGGCAACCTCCCGACCCCTCGGCGATCCTCTCGAACATGAGAGGAAGAAGAGGGTCGCCGAGGGCTCGAGGGTTCCAGGGTCGTCGAGGGTTCGAGGGGTCGAGGATCACCGAGGGGTCGAGAGAGAGATTTCCTAGTGTCAAAGTATTGAAGAAATCCATGGCTTCATCATTAGCCGGAAGTAACCAGGGCATGACGAAGTCCTCCAAAGTTATTTTGGAATGATGTCCCAGATAGGATAATTTGCCTTTTTGTATGAATTTCAGCAAAGGCCTTCCAAATAACGATATTTGGAAGGTTCTTGCTGAACTTTGTACCAAAAAGCGAATTATCCTATCTAGGACTCCGTTCCAAAATAACTTTGGAGAGCTTCGTACCATCATGCACCTGTTACTTTCGCCTAATGATGAAGACATGGTTTTGTTGAATCCTTTGACACTAGGCAACCTGCCGACCCCTCGGCGATCCTCTCGAACATGAGAGGAAGAAGAGGATCGCCTAGGGGTCGAGGGTTCCAGGGTCGTCGAGGGTTTGAGGATCACCGAGGGGTCGAGAGAGAGATTTCCTAGTGTCAAAGTATTGAAGAAATCCATGGCTTCATCATTAGCCAGAAGTAACCAGGGCATGACGAAGTCCTCCAAAGTTATTTTGGAATGGTGTCCCGGATAGGATAATTTGCCTTTTTGTATGAATTTCATCAAAGGCCTTCCAAATAACGATATTTGGAAGGTTCTTGCCGAACTTTGTACCAAAAAGCGAATTATCCTATCTAGGACTCCGTTCCAAAATAACTTTGGAGAGCTTCGTACCATCATGCACCTGTTACTTTCGCCTAATGATGATGACATGGTTTTGTTGAATCCTTTGACACTAGGCAACCTCCCGACCCCTCGGCGATCCTCTCGAACATGAGAGGAAGAAGAGGATTGCCGAGGGGTCGAGGGTTCCAGGGTCGTCGAGGGTTTGAGGGGTCGAGGATCGCCGAGGGGTCGAGAGAGAGATTTCCTAGTGTCAAAGTATTGAAGAAATCCATGGCTTCATCATTAGCCGGAAGTAACCAGGGCATGACGAAGTCCTCCAAAGTTATTTTGGAATGGTGTCCCGGATAGGATAATTTGCCTTTTTTATGAATTTCAGCAAAGGCCTTCCAAATAACGATATTTGGAAGGTTCTTGCTGAACTTTGTACCAAAAAGCGAATTATCCTATCTAGGACTCCGTTCCAAAATAACTTTGGAGAGCTTCGTACCATCATGCACCTGTTACTTTCGCCTAATGATGAAGACATGGTTTTGTTGAATCCTTTGACACTAGGCAACCTCCCGACCCCTCGGCGATCCTCTCGAACATGAGAGGAAGAAGAGGATCGCCGAGGGGTCGAGGGTTCCAGGGTCGTCGAGGGTTCGAGGGGTCGAGGATCGCCGAGGGGTCGAGAGAGAGATTTCCTAGTGTCAAAGTATTGAAGGAATCCATGGCTTCATCATTAGCCGGAAGTAACCAGGGCATGACGAAGTCCTCCAAAGTTATTTTGGAATGGTGTCCCGGATAGGATAATTTGCCTTTTTGTATGAATTTCAGCAAAGGCCTTCCAAATAACGATATTTGGAAGGTTCTTGCTGAACTTTGTACCAAAAAGCGAATTATCCTATCTAGGACTCCGTTCCAAAATAACTTTGGAGAGCTTCGTACCATCATGCACTTGTTACTTTCGCCTAATGATGAAGACATGGTTTTGTTGAATCCTTTGACACTAGGCAACCTCCCGACCCCTCGGCGATCCTCTCGAACATGAGAGGAAGAAGAGGATCGCCGAGGGGTCGAGGGTTCCAGGGTCGTCGAGGGTTCGAGGGGTCAAGGATCGCCGAGGGGTCGAGAGAGAGATTTCCTAGTATCAAAGTATTGAAGAAATCCATGGCTTCATCATTAGCCGGAAGTAACTAGGGCATGACGAAGTCCTCCAAAGTTATTTTGGAATGGTGTCCCGGATAGGATAATTTGCCTTTTTGTATGAATTTCAGCAAAGGCCTTTCAAATAACGATATTTGGAATGTTCTTGCTGAACTTTGTACCAAAAAGCGAATTAGGACTCCGTTCCAAAATAACTTTGGAGAGCTTCGTACCATCATGCACCTGTTACTTTCGCCTAATGATGAAAACATGGTTTTGTTGAATCCTTTGACACTAGGCAACCTCCCGACCCCTCAGCGATCCTCTCGAACATGAGAGGAAGAAGAGGATCGCCGAGGGGTCGAGGGTTCCAGGGTCGTCGAGGGTTCAAGGGGTCGAGGATCGCCGAGGGGTCGAGGGAGAGATTTCCTAGTGTCAAAGTATTGAAGAAATTCATGGCTTCATCATTAGCCGGAAGTAACCAGGGCATGACGAAGTCCTCCAAAGTTATTTTGGAATGGTGTCCCGGATAGGATAATTTGCCTTCTTGTATGAATTTCAGCAAAGGCCTTCCAAATAACGATATTCGGAAGGTTCTTGCTGAACTTTGTACCAAAAAGCGAATTATCCTATCTAGGACTCCGTTCCAAAATAACTTTGGAGAGCTTCGTACCATCATGCACCTGTTACTTTCGCCTAATGATGAAGACATGGTTTTGTTGAATCCTTTGACACTAGGCAACCTCCCGACCCCTCGGCGATCCTCTCGAACATGAGAGGAAGAAGAGGATCGCCTAGGGGTCGAGGGTTCCAGGGTCGTCGAGTGTTTGAGGATCGCCGAGGGGACGAGAGAGAGATTTCCTAGTGCCAAAGTATTGAAGAAATCCATGGCTTCATCATTAGCCAGAAGTAACCAGGGCATGACGAAGTCCTCCAAAGTTATTTTGGAATGGTGTCCCGGATAGGATAATTTGCCTTTTTGTATGAATTTCAGCAAAGGCCTTCCAAATAACGATATTTGGAAGGTTCTTGCTGAACTTTGTACCAAAAAGCGAATTATCCTATCTAGGACTCCGTTCCAAAATAACTTTGGAGAGCTTCGTACCATCATGCACCTGTTACTTTCGCCTAATGATGATGACATGGTTTTGTTGAATCCTTTGACACTAGGCAACCTCCCGACCCCTCGGCGATCCTCTCGAACATGAGAGGAAGAAGAGGATTGCCGAGGGATCGAGGGTTCCAGGGTCGTCGAGGGTTTGAGGGGTCGAGGATCGCCGAGGGGTCGAGAGAGAGATTTCCTAGTGTCAAAGTATTGAAGAAATCCATGGCTTCATCATTAGCCGGAAGTAACCAGGGCATGACGAAGTCCTCCAAAGTTATTTTGGAATGGTGTCCCGGATAGGATAATTTGCCTTTTTTATGAATTTCAGCAAAGGCCTTCCAAATAACGATATTTGGAAGGTTCTTGCTGAACTTTGTACCAAAAAGCGAATTATCCTATCTAGGACTCCGTTCCAAAATAACTTTGGAGAGCTTCGTACCATCATGCACCTGTTACTTTCGCCTAATGATGAAGACATGGTTTTGTTGAATCCTTTGACACTAGGCAACCTCCCGACCCCTCGGCGATCCTCTCGAACATGAGAGGAAGAAGAGGATCGCCGAGGGGTCGAGGGTTCCAGGGTCGTCGAGGGTTCGAGGGGTCGAGGATCGCCGAGGGGTCGAGAGAGAGATTTCCTAGTGTCAAAGTATTGAAGGAATCCATGGCTTCATCATTAGCCGGAAGTAACCAGGGCATGACGAAGTCCTCCAAAGTTATTTTGGAATGGTGTCCCGGATAGGATAATTTGCCTTTTTGTATGAATTTCAGCAAAGGCCTTCCAAATAACAATATTTGGAAGGTTCTTGCTGAACTTTGTACCAAAAAGCGAATTATCCTATCTAGGACTCCGTTCCAAAATAACGTTGGAGAGCTTCGTACCATCATGCACTTGTTACTTTCGCCTAATGATGAAGACATGGTTTTGTTGAATCCTTTGACACTAGGCAACCTCCCGACCCCTCGGCGATCCTCTCGAACATGAGAGGAAGAAGAGGATCGCCGAGGGGTCGAGGGTTCCAGGGTCGTCGAGGGTTCGAGGGGTCAAGGATCGCCGAGGGGTCGAGAGAGAGATTTCCTAGTATCAAAGTATTGAAGAAATCCATGGCTTCATCATTAGCCGGAAGTAACTAGGGCATGACGAAGTCCTCCAAAGTTATTTTGGAATGGTGTCCCGGATAGGATAATTTGCCTTTTTGTATGAATTTCAGCAAAGGCCTTTCAAATAACGATATTTGGAATGTTCTTGCTGAACTTTGTACCAAAAAGCGAATTAGGACTCCGTTCCAAAATAACTTTGGAGAGCTTCGTACCATCATGCACCTGTTACTTTCGCCTAATGATGAAAACATGGTTTTGTTGAATCCTTTGACACTAGGCAACCTCCCGACCCCTCAGCGATCCTCTCGAACATGAGAGGAAGAAGAGGATCGCCGAGGGGTCGAGGGTTCCAGGGTCGTCGAGGGTTCAAGGGGTCGAGGATCGCCGAGGGGTCGAGGGAGAGATTTCCTAGTGTCAAAGTATTGAAGAAATCCATGGCTTCATCATTAGCCGGAAGTAACCAGGGCATGACGAAGTCCTCCAAAGTTATTTTGGAATGGTGTCCCGGATAGGATAATTTGCCTTTTTGTATGAATTTCAGCAAAGGCCTTCCAAATAACGATATTTGGAAGGTTCTTGCTGAACTTTGTACCAAAAAGCGAATTATCCTATCTAGGACTCCGTTCCAAAATAACTTTGGAGAGCTTCGTACCATCATGCACTTGTTACTTTCGCCTAATGATGAAGACATGGTTTTGTTGAATCCTTTGACACTAGGCAACCTCCCGACCCCTCGGCGCTCCTCTCGAACATGAGAGGAAGAAGAGGATCGCCTAGGGGTCGAGGGTTCCAGGGTCGTCGAGTGTTTGAGGATCGCCGAGGGGACGAGAGAGAGATTTCCTAGTGCCAAAGTATTGAAGAAATCCATGGCTTCATCATTAGCCAGAAGTAACCAGGGCATGACGAAGTCCTCCAAAGTTATTTTGGAATGGTGTCCCGGATAGGATAATTTGCCTTTTTGTATGAATTTCAGCAAAGGCCTTCCAAATAACGATATTTGGAAGGTTCTTCCTGAACTTTGTACCAAAAAGCAAGTTATCCTATCTAGGACTCCGTTCCAAAATAACTTTGGAGAGCTTCGTACCATCATGCACCTGTTACTTTCGCCTAATGATGAAGACATGGTTTTGTTGAATCCTTTGACACTAGGCAACCTCCCGACCCCTCGGCGCTCCTCTCGAACATGAGAGGAAGAAGAGGATCGCCGAGGGGTCGAGGGTTCCAGGGTCGTCGAGGGTTCGAGGGGTCGAGGATCACCGAGGGGTCGAGAGAGAGATTTCCTAGTGTCAAAGTGTTGAAGAAATCCATGGCTTCATCATTAGCCGGAAGTAACCAGGGCATGACGAAGTCCTCCAAAGTTATTTTGGAATGGTGTCCCGGATAGGATAATTTGCCTTTTTGTATGAATTTCAGCAAAGGCCTTCCAAATAACGATATTTGGAAGGTTCTTGCTGAACTTTGTACCAAAAAGTCAATTATCCTATCTAGGACTCCGTTCCAAAATAACTTTGGAGAGCTTCGTACCATCATGCACCTGTTACTTTTGCCTAATGATGAAGACATGGTTTTGTTGAATCCTTTGACACTAGGCAACCTCCCGACCCCTCGGTGATCGTCTCGAACATGAGAGGAAGAAGAGGATCGCCTAGGCGTCGAGGGCTCCAGGGTCGTCGAGGGTTCGAGGGGTCGAGGGAGAGATTTCCTAGTGTCAAAGTATTGAAGAAATCCATGGCTTCATCATTAGCCGGAAGTAACCAAGGCATGACGAAGTCCTCCAAAGTTATTTTGGAATGGTGTCCCGGATAGGATAATTTTCCTTTTTGTATGAATTTCAGCAAAGGCCTTCCAAATAACGATATTTGGAAGGTTCTTGATGAACTTTGTACCAAAAAGCGAATTGTCCTATCTAGGACTCCGTTCCAAAATAACTTTGGAGAGCTTCGTACAATCATGCACCTGTTACTTTCGCCTAATGATGAAGACATGGTTTTGTTGAATCCTTTGACACTAGGCAACCTCCCTACCCCTCAGCGATCCTCTCGAACATGAGAGGAAGACGAGGATCACCGAGGGGTCGAGGGTTCCAGGGTCGTCGAGGTTTCGAGGGGTCGAAGATCGCCGAGGGGTCGAGAGAGAGATTTCCTAGTGTCAAAGTATTGAAGAAATCCATGGCTTCATCATTAGCCGAAAGTAACCAGGGCATGACGAAGTCCTCCAAAGTTATTTTGGAATGGTGTTCCGGATAGGATAATTTGCCTTTTTGTATGAATTTCAGCAAAGGCCTTCCAAATAACGATATTTGGAAGGTTCTTGCTGAACTTTGTACCAAAAAGCGAATTATCCTATCTAGGACTCCGTTACAAAATAACTTTGGAGAGCTTCATACCATCATGCACCTATTACTTTCGCCTAATGATGAAGACATGGTTTTGTTGAATCCTTTGACACTAGACAACCTCCCGACCCCTCGGCGATCCACTCGAACATGAGAGGAAGAAGAGGATCGCCGAGGGGTCGAGGGTTCCAGGGTCGTCGAGGGTTCGAGGGGTCGAGGATCGCCGAGGGGTCGAGAGAGAGAGAGATTTCCTAGTGTCAAAGTATTGAAGAAATCCATGGCTTCATCGTTAGCCGGAAGTAAACAGGGCATGACGAAGTCCTCCAAAGTTATTTTGGAATGGTGTCCCGGATAGGATAATTTGCCTTTTTGTATGAATTTCAGAAAAGGCCTTCCAAATAACGATATTTGGAAGGTTCTTGCTAAACTTTGTACCAAAAAGCAAATTATCCTATCTAGGACTCCGTTCCAAAATAACGTTGGAGAGCTTCGTACCGTCATGCACCTGTTACTTTCACCTAATGATGAAGACATGGTTTTGTTGAATCCTTTGACTCTAGGCAACCTCCCGACCCCTCAGCGATCCTCTCGAACATGAGAGGAAGAAGAGGATCGCCTAGGGGTCGAGGGTTCCAGGGTCGTCGAGGGTTTGAGGGGTCGAGGATCGCCGAGGGGTCGAGAGAGAGATTTCCTAGTGTCAAATTATTGAAGAAATCCATGGCTTCATCATTAGCCAGAAGTAACCAGGGCATGACGAAGTCCTCCAAAGTTATTTTGGAATGGTGTCCCGGATAGGATAATTTGCCTTTTTTATGAATTTTAGGAAAGGCCTTCCAAATAACGATATTTGGAAGGTTCTTGCTGAACTTTGTACCAAAAAGAGAATTATTCTATCTAGGACTCCGTTCCAAAATAACTTTGGAGAGCTTCGTACCATCATGCACCTGTTACTTTCGCCTAATGATGAAAACATGCTTTTGTTGAATCCTTTGACACTAGGCAACCTCCCGACCCCTCGGCGATCCTCTCGAACATGAGAGGAAGAAGAGGATCGCCGAGGGGTCGAGGGTTCCAGGGTCGTCGAGTGTTCAAGGGGTCGAGGATCGCCGAGGGGTCGAGAGAGAGATTTCCTAGTGTCAAAGTATTGAAGAAATCCATGGCTTCATCATTAGCCGAAAGTAACCAGGGCATGACGAAGTCCTCCAAAGTTATTTTGGAATGGTGTCCCGGATAGGATAATTTTCCTTTTTGTATGAATTTCAGCAAAGGCCTTCCAAATAACGATATTTGGAAGCTTCTTGATGAACTTTGTACCAAAAAGCGAATTATCCTATCTAGGACTCCGTTCCAAAATAACTTTGGAGAGCTTCGTACAATCATGCACCTGTTACTTTCGCCTAATGATGAAGACATGGTTTTGTTGAATCCTTTGACACTAGGCAACCTCCCTACCCCTCGGCGATCCTCTCGAACATGAGAGGAAGAAGAGGATCATCGAGGGGTCGAGGGTTCCAGGGTCGTCGAGGTTTCGAGGGGTCGAAGATCGCCGAGGGGTCGAGAGAGAGATTTCCTAGTGTCAAAGTATTGAAGAAATCCATGGCTTCATCATTAGCCGAAAGTAACCAGGGCATGACGAAGTCCTCCAAAGTTATTTTGGAATGGTGTTCCGGATAGGATAATTTGCCTTTTTGTATGAATTTCAGCAAAGGCCTTCCAAATAACGATATTTGGAAGGTTCTTGCTGAACTTTGTAGCAAAAAGCAAATTATCCTATCTAGGACTCCGTTACAAAATAACTTTGGAGAGCTTCATACCATCATGCACCTGTTACTTTCGCCTAATGATGAAGACATGGTTTTGTTGAATCCTTTGACACTAGGCAACCTCCCGACCCCTCGGCGATCCTCTCGAACATGAGAGGAAGAAGAGGGTCGCCGAGGGGTCGAGGGTTCCAGGGTCGTCGAGGGTTCGAGGGGTCGAGGATCGCCGAGGGGTCGAGAGAGAGAGATTTCCTAGTGTCAAAGTATTGAGGAAATCCATGGCTTCATCGTTAGCCGGAAGTAAACAGGGCATGACGAAGTCCTCCAAAGTTATTTTGGAATGGTGTCCCGGATAGGATAATTTGCCTTTTTGTATGAATTTCAGCAAAGGCCTTCCAAATAATGATATTTGGAAGGTTCTTGCTGAACTTTGTACCAAAAAGCGAATTATCCTATCTAGGACTCTGTTCCAAAATAACTTTGGAGAGCTTCGTACCATCATGCACCTGTTACTTTCGCCTAATGATGAAGACATGGTTTTGTTGAATCCTTTGACACTAGGCAACCTCCTGACCCCTCGGCGATCCTCTCGAACATGAGAGGAAGAAGAGGATCGCCGAGGGGTCGAGCGTTCCAGGGTCGTCGAGGATTCGAGGGGTCGAGGATCGCCGAGGGGTCGAGAGAGAGATTTCCTAGTGTCAAAGTATTGAAAAAATCCATGGCTTCATCATCAGCCGGAAGTAACCAGGGCATGACGAAGTCCTCCAAAGTTATTTTGGAATGGTGTCCCAGATAGGATAATTTGCCTTTTTGTATGAATTTCAGCAAAGGCCTTCCAAATAACGATATTTGGAAGGTTCTTGCTGAACTTTGTACCAAAAAGCGAATTATCCTATCTAGGACTCCGTTCCAAAATAACGTTGGAGAGCTTCGTACCGTCATGCACCTGTTACTTTCACCTAATGATCAAGACATGGTTTTGTTGAATCCTTTGACACTAGGCAACCTCCCGACCCCTCGGCGATCCTCTCGAACATGAGAGGAAGAAGAGGATCGCCTAGGAGTCGAGGGTTCTAGGGTCGTCGAGGGTTTGAGGGGTCGAGGATCGCCGAGGGGTCGAGAGAGAGATTTCCTAGTGTCAAAGTATTGAAGAAATCCATGGCTTCATCATTAGCCAGAAGTAACCAGGGCATGACGAAGTCCTCCAAAGTTATTTTGGAATGGTGTCCCGGATAGGATAATTTGCCTTTTTGTATGAATTTTAGGAAAGGCCTTCCAAATAACGATATTTGGAAGGTTCTTGCTGAACTTTGTACCAAAAAGCGAATTATTCTATCTAGGACTCTGTTCCAAAATAACTTTGGAGAGCTTCGTACCATCATGCACCTGTTACTTTCGCCTAATGATGAAAACATGGTTTTGTTGAATCCTTTGACACTAGGCAACCTCCCGACCCCTCGGCGATCCTCTCGAACATGAGAGGAAGAAGAGGATCGCCGAGGGGTCGAGGGTTCCAGGGTCGTCGAGGGTTCAAGGGGTCGAGGATCGCCGAGGGGTCGAGAGAGAGATTTCCTAGTGTCAAAGTATTGAAGAAATCCATGGCTTCATCATTAGCCGGAAGTAACCAGGGCATGACGAAGTCCTCCAAAGTTATTTTGGAATGGTGTCCTGGATAGGATAATTTGCCTTTTTGTATGAATTTCAGCAAAGGCCTTCCAAATAACGATATTTGGAAGGTTCTTGCTGAACTTTGTACCAAAAAGCGAATTATCCTATCTAGGACTCCGTTCCAAAATAACTTTGGAGAGCTTCGTACCATCATGCACCTGTTACTTTCGCCTAATGATGAAGACATGGTTTTGTTAAATCCTTTGACACTAGGCAACCTCCCGACCCCTCGGCGATCGTCTCGAACATGAGAGGAAGAAGAGGATCGCCTAGGCGTCGAGGGTTCCAGGGTCGTCGAGGGTTCGAGGGGTCGAGGGAGAGATTTCCTAGTGTCAAAGTATTGAAGAAATCCATGGCTTCATCATTAGCCGAAAGTAACCAGGGCATGACGAAGTATTCCAAAGTTATTTTGAAATGGTGTCCCGGATAGGATAATTCTCCTTTTTGTATGAATTTCAGCAAAGGCCTTCCAAATAACGATATTTGGAAGGTTCTTGATGAACTTTGTACCAAAAAGCGAATTATCCTATCTAGGACTCCGTTCCAAAATAACTTTGGAGAGCTTCGTACAATCATGCACCTGTTACTTTCGCCTAATGATGAAGACATGGTTTTGTTGAATCCTTTGACACTAGGCAACCTCCCTACCCCTCGGCGATCCTCTCGAACATGAGAGGAAGAAGAGGATCACCAAGGGGTCGAGGGTTCCAGGGTCGTCGAGGTTTCGAGGGGTCGAAGATCGCCGAGGGGTCGAGAGAGAGATTTCCTAGTGTCAAAGTATTGAAGAAATCCATGGCTTCATCATGAGCCGAAAGTAACCAGGGCATGATGAAGTCCTCCAAAGTTATTTTGGAAAGGTGTTCCGGATAGGATAATTTGCCTTTTTGTATGAATTTCAGCAAAGGCCTTCCAAATAACGATATTTGGAACGTTCTTGCTGAACTTTGTACCAAAAAGCGAATTATCCTCTCTAGGACTCCGTTCCAAAATAACTTTGGAGAGCTTCGTACCATCATGCACCTGTTACTTTCGCCTAATGATGAAGACATGGTTTTGTTGAATCCTTTGACACTAGGCAACCTCCCGACCCCTCGGCGATCGTCTCGAACATGAGAGGAAGAAGAGGATCGCCTAGGCGTCGAGGGTTCCAGGGTCGTCGAGGGTTCGAGGGGTCGAGGGAGAGATTTCCTAGTGTCAAAGTATTGAAGAAATCCATGGCTTCATCATTAGCCGAAAGTAACCAGGGCATGACGAAGTCCTCCAAAGTTATTTTGGAATGGTGTCCCGGCTAGGATAATTTTCCTTTTTGTATGAATTTCAGCAAAGGCCTTCCAAATAACGACATTTGGAAGGTTCTTGATGAACTTTGTACCAAAAAGCGAATTATCCTATCTAGGACTCCGTTCCAAAATAACTTTGGAGAGCTTCGTACAATCATGCACCTGTTACTTTCGCCTAATGATGAAGACATGGTTTTGTTGAATCCTTTGACACTAGGCAACCTCCCTACCCCTCGGCGATCCTCTCGAACATGAGAGGAAGAAGAGGATCACCGAGGGGTCGAGGGTTCCAGGGTCGTCGAGGTTTCGAGGGGTCGAAGATCGCCGAGGGGTCGAGAGAGAGATTTCCTAGTGTCAAAGTATTGAAGAAATCCATGGCTTCATCATTAGCCGAAAGTAACCAGGGCATGACGAAGTCCTCCAAAGTTATTTTGGAATGGTGTTCCGGATAGGATAACTTGCCTTTTTGTATGAATTTCAGCAAAGGCCTTCCAAATAACGATATTTGGAAGGTTCTTGCTGAACTTTGTACCAAAAAGCGAATTATCCTATCTAGGACTCCGTTACAAAATAACTTTGGAGAGCTTCATACCATCATGCACCTGTTACTTTCGCCTAATGATGAAGACATGGTTTTGTTGAATCCTTTGACACTAGGCAACCTCCCGACCCCTCGGCGATCCTCTCGAACATGAGAGGAAGAAGATGATCGCCGAGGGGTCGAGGCTTCCAGGGTCGTCGAGGGTTCGAGGGGTCGAGGATCGCCGAGGGGTCGAGAGAGAGAGATTTCCTAGTGTCAAAGTATTGAAGAAATCCATGGCTTCATCGTTAGCCGGAAGTAAACAGGGCATGACGAAGTCCTCCAAAGTTATTTTGCAATGGTGTCCCGGATAGGATAATTTGCCTTTTTGTATGAATTTCAGCAAAGGCCTTCCAAATAATGATATTTGGAAGGTTCTTGCTAAACTTTGTACCAAAAAGCGAATTATCCTATCTAGGACTCTGTTCCAAAATAACTTTGGAGAGCTTCGTACCATCATGCACCTGTTACTTTCGCCTAATGATGAAGACATGGTTTTGTTGAATCCTTTGACACTAGGCAACCTCCCGACCCCTCGGCGATCCTCTCGAACATGAGAGGAAGAAGAGGATCGCCGAGGGGTCGAGGGTTCCAGGGTCGTCGAGGGTTCGAGGGGTCGAGGATCGCCGAGGGGTCGAGAGAGAGATTTCCTAGTGTCAAAGTATCTAAAAAATCCATGGCTTCATCATTAGCCGGAAGTAACCAGGGCATGACGAAGTCCTCCCAAGTTATTTTGGAATGGTGTCCCGGATAGGATAATTTGCCTTTTTGTATGAATTTCAGCAAAGGCCTTCCAAATAACAATATTTGGAAGGTTCTTGCTGAATTTTGTACCAAAAAGCGAATTATCCTATCTAGGACTCCGTTCCAAAATAACGTTGGAGACCTTCGTACCGTCATGCACCTGTTACTTTCACCTAATGATGAAGACATGGTTTTCTTGAATCCTTTGACACTAGGCAACCTCCCGACCCCTCGGCGATCCTCTCGAACATGAGAGGAAGAAGAGGATCGCCTAGGGGTCGAGGGTTCCAGGGTCGTCGAGGGTTTGAGGGGTCGAGCATCGCCAAGGGGTCGAGAGAGAGATTTCCTAGTGTCAAAGTATTGAAGAAATCCATGGCTTCATCATTAGCCAGAAGTAAACAGGGCATGACGAAGTCCTCCAAAGTTATTTTGGAATGGTGTCCCGGATAGGATAATTTTCCTTTTTGTATGAATTTTAGGAAAGGCCTTCCAAATAACGATATTTGGAAGGTTCTTGCTGAACTTTGTACCAAAAAGCGAATTATTCTATCTAGGACTCCGTTCCAAAATAAGTTTGGAGAGCTTCGTACCATCATGCACCTGTTACTTTCGCCTAATGATGAAAACATGGTTTTGTTGAATCCTTTGACACTAGGCAACCTCCCGACCCCTCGGCGATCCTCTCGAACATGAGAGGAAGAAGAGGATCGCCGAGGGGTCGAGGGTTCCAGGGTCGTCGAGGGTTCAAGGGGTCGAGGATCGCCGAGGGGTCGAGAGAGAGATTTCCTAGTGTCAAAGTATTGAAGAAATCCATGGCTTCATCATTAGCCGGAAGTAACCAGGGCATGACGAAGTCCTCCAAAGTTATTTTGGAATGGTGTCCCGGATAGGATAATTTGCCTTTTTGTATGAATTTCAGCAAAGGCCTTCCAAATAACGATATTTGGAAGGTTCTTGCTGAACTTTGTACCAAAAAGCGAATTATCCTATCTAGGACTCCGTTCCAAAATAACTTTGGAGAGCTTCGTACCATCATGCACCTGTTACTTTCGCCTAATGATGAAGACATGGTTTTGTTGAATCCTTTGACACTAGGCAACCTCCCGACCCCTCGGCGATCCTCTCGAACATGAGAGGAAGAAGAGGATCGCCTAGGGGTCGAGGGTTCCAGGGTCGTCGAGGGTTCGACGGGTCGAGGGAGAGATTCCCTAGTGTCAAAGTATTAAAGAAATCCATGGCTTCATCATTAGCCGGAAGTAACCAGGGCATGACGAAGTCCTCCAAAGTTATTTTGGAATGGTGTCCCGGATAGGATAATTTGCCTTTTTGTATGAATGTCAGCAAAGGCCTTCCAAATAACGATATTTGGAAGGTTCTTGATGAACTTTGTACCAAAAAGCGAATTATCCTATCTAGGACTCCGTTCCAAAATAACTCTGGAGAGCTTCGTACAATCATGCACCTGTTACTTTCGCCTAATGATGAAGACATGGTTTTGTTGAATCCTTTGACACTAGGCAACCTCGCGACCCCTCGGCGATCCTCTCGAACATGAGAGGAAGAATAGGATCGCCGAGGGGTCGAGGGTTCCAGGATCGTCGAGCGTTCGACGGGTCGAGGATCACCGAGGGGTCGAGAGAGAGATTTCCTAGTGTCAAAGTATTGAAGAAATCCATGGCTTCATCATTAGCCGGAAGTAACCAGGGCATGACGAAGTCCTCCAAAGTTATTTTGGAATGGTGTCCCGGATAGGATAATTTGCCTTTTTGTATGAATTTCAGCAAAGGCCTTCCAAATAAAGATATTTGGAAGGTTCTTGCTGAACTTTGTACCAAAAAGCGAATTATCCTATCTAGGACTCCGTTCCAAAATAACTTTGGAGAGCTTTGTACCATCATGCACCTGTAACTTTCGCCTAATGATGAAGACATGGTTTTGTTGAATCCTTTGACACTAGGCAACCTCCCGACCCCTCGGCAATCCTCTCGAACATGAGAGGAAGAAGAGGATCACCGAGGGGTCGAGGGTTCCAGGGTCGTCGAGGGTTCGAGGGGTCGAGGATCGCCGAGGGGTCGAGAGAGAGAGATTTCCTAGTGTCAAAGTATTGAAGAAATCCATGGCTTCATCATTAGCCGGAAGTAACCAGGGCATGACGAAGTCCTCCAAAGTTATTTTTGAATGGTGTCCCGGATAGGATAATTTGCCTTTTTGTATGAATTTCAGCAAAGGCCTTCCAAATAACGATATTTGGAAGGTTCTTGCTGAACTTTGTACCAAAAAGCGAATTATCCTATCTAGGACTCCGTTCCTAAATAACTTTGGAGAGCTTCGTACCATCATGCACCTGTTACTTTCGCCTAATGATGAAGACATGGTTTTGTTGAATCCTTTGACACTAGGCAACCTCCCGACCCCTCGGCGATCCTCTCGAACATGAGAGAAAGAAGAGGATTGCCGAGGGGTCGAGGGTTCCAGGGTCGTCGAGGGTTCGAGGGGTCGAGGATCGCCGAGGGGTCGAGAGAGAGATTTCCTAGTGTCAAAGTATTGAAGAAATCCATGGCTTCATCATTAGCCGGAAGTAACCAGGGCATGATGAAGTCCTCGAAAGTTATTTTGGAATGGTGTCCCGGATAGGATAATTTGCCTTTTTGTATGAATTTCAGCAAAGGCCTTCCAACTAACGATATTTGGAAGGTTCTTGCTAAACTCTGTACCAAAAAGAGAATTATCCTATCTAGGACTCCGTTCCAAAATAACTTTGGAGAGCTTCGTACCATCATGCACCTGTTACTTTCGCCTAATGATGAAGACATGGTTTTGTTGAATCCTTTGACACTAGGCAACCTCCCGACCCCTCGGCGATCCTCTCGAACATGAGAGGAAGAAGAGGATCGCCTAGGGGTCGAGGGTTCCAGGGTTGTCGAGGGTTCGAGGGGTCGAGGATCGCCGAGGGGTCGAGAGAGAGATTTCCTAGTGTCAAAGTATTGAAGAAATCCATGGCTTCATCATTAGCCGGAAGTAACCAGGGCATGACGAAGTCCTCCAAAGTTATTTTGGAATGGTGTCCCGGATAGGATAATTTGCCTTTTTGTATGAATTTCAGCAAAGGCCTTCCAAATAAAGATATTTGGAAGGTTCTTGCTGAACTTTGTACCAAAAAGCGAATTATCCTATCTAGGACTCCGTTCCAAAATAACTTTGGAGAGCTTCGTACCATCATGCACCTGTTACTTTCGCCTAATGATGAAGACATGGTTTTGTTGAATCCTTTGACACTAGGCAACCTCCCGACCCCTCGGCGATCCTCTCGGACATGAGAGGAAGAAGAGGATCGCCTAGGGGTCGAGGGTTCCAGGGTCATCGAGGGTTCGAGTGGTCTAGGATCGCCGAGGGGTCGAGAGAGAGATTTCCTAGTGTCAAAGTATTGAAGAAATCCATGGCTTCATCATTAGCCGGAAGTAACCAGGGCATGACGAAGTCCTCCAAAGTTATTTTGGAATGGTGTCCCGGATAGGATAATTTGCCTTTTTTGTATGAATTTCAGCAAAGGCCATCCAAATAATGATATTTGGAAGGTTCTTGCTGAACTTTGTACCAAAAAGCGAATTATCCTATCTAGGACTCCGTTCCAAAATAACTTTGGAGAGCTTCGTACCATCATGCACCTGTTATTTTCGCCTCATGATGAAGACATGGTTTTTTGAATCCTTTGACACTAGGCAACCTCGCGACCCCTCGGCGATCCTCTCGAACATGAGAGGAAGAATAGGATCGCCTAGGGGTCGAGGGTTCCAGGATCGTCGAGGGTTCGACGGGTCGAGGATCACCGAGGGGTCGAGAGAGAGATTTCCTAGTGTCAAAGTATTGAAGAAATCCATGGCTTCATCATTAGCCGGAAGTAACCAGGGCATGACGAAGTCCTCCAAAGTTATTTTGGAATGGTGTCCCGGATAGGATAATTTGCCTTTTTGTATGAATTTCAGCAAAGGCCTTCCAAATAAAGATATTTGGAAGGTTCTTGCTGAACTTTGTACCAAAAAGCGAATTATCCTATCTAGGACTCCGTTCCAAAATAACTTTGGAGAGCTTCGTACCATCATGCACCTGTTACTTTCGCCTAATGATGAAGACATGGTTTTGTTGAATCCTTTGACACTAGGCAACCTCCCGACCCCTCGGCGATCCTCTCGGACATGAGAGGAAGAAGAGGATCGCCTAGGGGTCGAGGGTTCCAGGGTCATCGAGGGTTCGAGTGGTCTAGGATTGCCGAGGGGTCGAGAGAGAGATTTCCTAGTGTCAAAGTATTGAAGAAATCCATGGCTTCATCATTAGCCGGAAGTAACCAGGGCATGACGAAGTCCTCCAAAGTTATTTTGGAATGGTGTCCCGGATAGGATAATTTGCCTTTTTTGTATGAATTTCAGCAAAGGCCTTCCAAATAACGATATTTGGAAGGTTCTTGCTGAACTTTGTACCAAAAAGCGAATTATCCTATCTAGGACTCCGTTCCAAAATAACTTTGGAGAGCTTCGTACCATCATGCACCTGTTATTTTCGCCTCATGATGAAGACATGGTTTTGTTGAATCCTTTGACACTAGGCAACCTCGCGACCCCTCGGCGATCCTCTCGAACATGAGAGGAAGAATAGGATCGCCTAGGGGTCGAGGGTTCCAGGATCGTCGAGGGTTCGACGGGTCGAGGATCACCGAGGGGTCGAGAGATAGATTTCCTAGTGTCAAAGTATTGAAGAAATCCATGGCTTCATCATTAGCCGGAAGTAACCAGGGCATGACGAAGTCCTCCAAAGTTATTTTGGAATGGTGTCCCGGATAGGATAATTTGCCTTTTTGTATGAATTTCAGCAAAGGCCTTCCAAATAACGATATTTGGAAGGTTCTTGCTGAACTTTGTACCAAAAAGCGAATTATCCTATCTAGGACTCCGTTCCAAAATAACTTTGGAGAGCTTCGTACCATCATGCACCTGTTACTTTCGCCTAATGATGAAGACTTGGTTTTGTTGAATCCTTTGACACTAGGAAACCTCCCGACCCCTCGGCGATCCTCTCGAACATGAGAGGAGGAAGAGGATAAAAAAAGAAGAGGAAGAAGAAGAAAAAAAGAGGAGAAGAAAGAATAGAGGAGTAAAAAAGTTCTCCTCTTTTTTTTCTTCTTCATCCTCTATTTTTATCGGGAACTAGGGTCGTCGAGGGACATAGATGTAGTGTCGTCGTTGTTGATATATACCCCCTCCCGATAGCTTCAACACGTGGGGGGGGTCGATATTAACCCCTCCTTGAAGCGTTCTCGAGGCCACCCCAAACCCTTGAAGCATTGTCGAGGCCACCCCAAACCCTAGAGAAGCAGCGTCGAGGCCACTAATTAATATATATGATTCCTTACTATGATTAGGTAGCTAGTTCTACGTTTGCCACTAATATATCCATCTGTCATGTTTGAATAATAATTGCCATGTTGTAAATATTTGTAGAAACTATGGACACCACCCGAGACGAAGCAAAAGAAGCGTTGAGGGACATAATCGCAGAAGGAAGTGATGCCATCTCGTTGTTTCTCAACGACACCGATGGTCTGGAAGGAGAGGGTGAAGAAGTTGGCTACGGTGACCTAATGCCGGTGCGAGAAGAAGAACATGAGGACGGCTCCGGTGACCCAATGCCGATGCAAGAAGGAGACCGTGATGGCGGCTCCAGTGACCGAACCGAGTCCGGCCAGGTATATATATTAGTTGAGCCCGACGATGTACATTATGCTCCCATGGAGGTGCAGATACACAGATACGAGTACGGGAAGCCTGTCGTCAAAGATGAAAAATCTTTAACAACGATGATGCGAAGATTACATGATTGGTACTTGAAAATCTGCAGAGAGTCTGGGGGGAGGAGTACTTTGTATGCGAGAGTTAAACCGGAGCATGACCTCGTTGGAATTGAACTGTTGCCTATTCCATTTGTGGAGTTCTATCAGTTTTTCAATCAATTGGCCCTCGATAAAACAACGATCACCTGCTACTGTCTGTAAGTACTACTACTTCTGTCATTAAGTCTCTCTATATTGCTCATCTCTTTCATTGCATGTATTTATAATTATCCTCACTATATTATGCAGATTGAAGATCGCCGAATTGAAGAAAAGACAAATCGGTGATATTGGGTTCGTTAACACATATCTCATAGATGCAACTGAGGTTGAACATCGTCCCGAAGATACCGAGGCCAACTTGCTATGATCATTCAAAAAAATGAAAACAAAGATATAATACTCTTTCCTTACAACTTCAAGTGAGTGTTACTGTCTTGTGCATATTCGGTTTCCCTTATATATTAGTCCAGGTTATAGTAATGTAATTGATGAGTTATGCATGCGTGTGCTGTTTCCACTATATTCTCCTAGAGATTAGGCTTGAGCAGGGAGTAGTAACCGTCTTGGACTCTAAACGAAAAGATCCCCAGGAGTATGCGAACATGACTGAAATCCTCAAGAAGTAAGTTAAATCGATCATTATCCACCATATCAGCAACTTTGTTCATTTCCTGATATCAAGTAATTGTTTTCTTTGTCCGGCAGGGTTTGGAGAAAATTCACCAGAAAAGTTTCGGGACTGCCGAAGGAGCAGGAATTTAGACACCCGAAAGTAAGTACTATAGTAGCATGTTCCGCGCATCTCATAGTGATTCAAGCGCTAGTTTCATCAATACCATTTAGCATTCTTGCTTATCATTTTGATTGACCTCTATTTCTTGTAAAGTGGTTGTGGCAGGAACAAGGAAATGATTTCTGTGGATACTACATCTGCGAGTCCATCCGCCACACGACCTGTGAGCGGGGCGGGTACTCTGACGAACAATATGAAGTATGTAAATAAGAACATTCATAATTTTATATTATTACCATCATTTGTGTTGAGTTTAATTCATTCATATATATATGTATTGACCCCCTTCTTCAAATTAGATGTTTCGGAAGGGGGATGAACTCCTAGCACCAGCTCGCATGCGAGCAATTCAAGAGGAATTGGCGGCATTCTTTCTTGACCATGTGATCGCTAAAGACGGAGAATACTATGTGGACCATGAGTCCGTATGATTATATTTGTAAGAGACAATTATTGTATATATGTAGCAGGTAGTGTCGGATAGATATAGGAGAACTTGTTGTTCGACCAATCTCTCGGAGAAGGAGAGGTGGTTAATATCACTTCTCTCTGTATGCATATATGTTCATGACGATCTTTTGTTTCCTTCGTTTGCTTACTACCTAGCTAGCGTGTCTAGTCCTCTCTATACGTATGTATAGTACGTAGCGTCGACCAAGCACGGACATAAGAGAGGACAGTTCTCTCTATTAATTATAGCTAGCTAACACAATATATGAAACACCTAA
>NC_057812.1:694410898-694421461 GCF_018294505.1 Triticum aestivum
TTTAAAAAAACAAAAACCCCAGCCACAGAAATGCTGACGCGTGGATGCTTATTGGTCCCGGTTGGTGCCACCAACCGGGACCAAAGGGTCTCCTACCTGGCCTCCGCGCACAGGCCACGTGGAGGCCCATCAGTCCCGGTTCTGGATTGAACCGGGACTAAAGGGACAGGGCATTAGTACCGACACTTTAGTCCCGGTTCAGGAACCGAGACTAAAGGCCCTTACGAACCAGGACAACATGCTCTTTTTCTACCAGTGAGGCCACCCATGGCCTCGCATGCCCCTCGCGTCATCCGATGGATTTAAGGCACCCCTTCTGCCTTCTTGGCGGCCTTCCCACCATCTGATCTGTCGGTTCGTTCCTAGCTGCCCCACGGCTTTAGACGTCCATGACCCATCGGTATGCTCCATGGCTTCAGAGGTACATGACCCATCGTTCATGTTCGTGTTCCACTCCCTCCCCCGGGGTTGCGTCTTTTGCCTCGTCACTGCATGAACATTTCCTGCTCTAGGGGCATCGTCTGAAATTTTACCCACTGGAAGTGGGCGTCATGCCCGGTCGACTTCGGTCCCCGATTGATGCCTTGTCCCTGTGCTCTCTATTTACTCGGTTGGTAGTTAAATCCAAGTCGTTGTGTTCCGGATAGGTGTGTGACGGATTGGTGTGCGACGGTTGCGTACCGTCACAGTGGGTTGCCCTCCTTTTGACATATACAAGGTTAGCAGCGTCCAAAGTAGCGAGGAAATCTCAAATCTCTTTAGCGAAGAGAGCTTCGGGCACATGTGCGAACACTCTAGATCCAACAACCACATTACCTATAGGAACCACATGCCCGATGGACTCAGGTGAGTGAGGGACTGCAACGTCCAAACAACCACTCTCCTCGAAGCCGATGCTTAGGATTGGCTTTGGTCGTGGTGTGGCCGGTAAAGCCTCAACCGAGATCTTGAGGGAATTCACCTTCAGTTGCCCGACGGATTGAGGCAGAGCCGATTCCCCACGCATGAAGCTCAGGCCCAATCAGAAATATAGGAGCCACGACCACATGGATTGTTCGACCCTCTGACAAACGACGATGTCCAGGCCCTAGCATGAGGCGTTAAATGGCCATGAAGCCCATGCCCCTCTCGTCCACGAAGCCCATATCAGCCACAATGAGATGGCAAAGGCTGCTCGTCGATCGAGAGCCGGATCAATGTCGGCGGCGGCGCCTGTGATGCCGTCGAGGCTGCCGTGCGGGATCCAAGCGGCTCGCAGCGAGCGCTTGAACGCACTACTGGGCCGATGTGGGCCGGATCCTAAGTGCATTGACGCACTGCAACGTGGGCCGGATATGGCTGGGTATGAGGCCCAGGCCATACCGGGCGACACATGCACAACATCTAGCGCCGCATGCACGGACGTATTCTCCTCCTACGCGTGCGTATCTATTTCTTCGCCTAGGGTTCGTCGGCGTGGAACGCCCGTTCTACCTCCGTGCGGTCCTGGTCGTGCTCGCCGGATCCCGCCACCGTGTGTGATGGCCGGTCGAGGAGCGGGTGGGCCGTCGACGGCGCAGCCCCATGCGGCTGCGAGTACGGTCGGGGCCGTCGTGCCGCCGCCGCCTGGGAGGGCTGGTCGAGGGGCCCCTGGCGTGGGGCTCAGCGCAGCCGGCGCTGGCCGTGCTGTAGTCGGGGCCGAGCATGGCGCTCCGATCCCCTCAGGACGGGTGGGCGGCAACCAAGGGGCACGGCTGCCTGGGCCTGCGGTGGCTCGGCCGCCGGTGGTACCTACGGGCAGCGGAGGGCCCGCTGGTCCCCGACCTCTGGGGCCATCGCCTGCCAGGCCGTCGGGATTACCCGTGGGAAGAGGAGGCCCAGTAGGGCCACGACCTCCGGGGCCGTCGCCTCCGGTGGCCACTGCCATGGGTCGTGGCGGCAGGCCTGGTCCTAGACCTGTGGTGCCGGCTCCGGGTGGTGCTCCGCCGGGCTGCTCCGCCGCCGCACTATGCCGCGAGGCCGGCTCAGTTTCGGTCAGGGTCTTCGCAGCCTAGGAAGGAGTTGACAGTTCGAGAGTCTTTTGAGGCGCCCCGAGGTCAGTGGGGTGATGACGGTGTTGATGCGTACGGAGACGGACAGCACCGCGGTTCCTCGTCTACCGGTGGAGGCCGAGGCTATACTTGGCAGAGTGACGGGTCTGCTGAGAGACCTTTCCTCGGTCCTCCTGGTGGTTTCGTCGAGGGGGCATCCGGTCCGGATCATCGCCAGAGAGGTGGATTCCGTGGACATCGGGGTGGTCGGGGTGGGGGCCGTGGGAGGTTTCGTCGGCAACCTCCGCCTCCGGTTGCTGTTGACCATGGGGCTACTGCGGTTGAGACAGATTCTGCTCAGTCTACGGATATTACTACTCAGGCAATGGAGGTGGTAACGGCACTTGCCAAGGTTGATGTTCCGGTGCTTGGGGCTGTGGGTGAAACATCAGACAGGTCTGACTCCGAGAGGGCGGCCAAGTGGGCACGCAAGAAGGAAAGGATGTTGTGTTACCGGTGTGGCGAGAAGGGCCATTTTATTGCAGAGTGCGTCACAGAGCTGTGTGACTCGTGTGGCAAGCTTGCACATGATACGGGAGATTGCCCGTTAGTGCGTGACCAGGCTCCATCACTGACTATGTATGGGTTGTACTGTGCGGAGTTATTGTTCTTTGAGTCCCTGGCCGCGAGGGAGATTCCCGAGGATACACAGTGCCTGACTACCGGGATTGTCAAAGCAACTCAGGGCGAGGTGACTGAGGCTCAGATTATCCAGAGGCTTCAGGAGTTGGCACCGGGGGACTTTCAGTGGGAGCTGGTCAGACTCGAAGCTAATGTCTTTAAGGTGGATTTCCCTTCTGTGGAGGATTTACAGAAATTGCTGAGTTTTGGCTTGTGTAGAGTTCCTGGTACTACATGTATTTTGGAGTTTCACGAGTGGACGAAGGTGGAGCCTCAAGGTAAGCCGCTTACGCAGATCTGGTTGCGGTTTTCTGGGGCCCCATCTAAGCCTCTGCAGGACGTTTGAGTTGTAGCCAGTATGGGTATCATGGTTGGAAAGACGGAGAGAGTGGATATGGCTTTCACTCGGGCTCATGGAGTGGCTCGGATGTTGGTGAGTGTTCTGAATGTTGACTTCGTGCCTGATGTCGTTCACTGGACATATAGGGGAGAGGTATTCCCGCTCGACATAGAGTTTGAGGATGTTGAGATGTTCGCTGAAGAGGTTGCTGGGGATGATGTTGATATGCACGAGAGTGATGGTGGTGCCGGAGCCAAGGGGGCGCCAGGCGAGCCTGCTCGAGAGGGGTCGACCGGACCTAGTCCAGATGCTCAGTTGCCTAGGGAGGGGACCGGAGCTGCCTCGACACCATCACCTTCGGTGCCCACGACGACACTGTGTTTTGGGTCCTTTGAGCCTGCTTCTGCGCCCCCCAACTGTGGAGTGATAGGGTAGAGACTGATGATGAGTTTGAGCACACGCTTCCTTCTTTGGACTTTGCGGGGACTGCAGTTCGGGATGTAGAGCCGGAGGTCGCTCCTATTTCCCTTGCTGTACAGGTTGAGGTGGCTCCGGCTTTGTCATCTATGACCGAGGTGGGCCTTACGGGACGGGGGTCTGGGCAGGTGGCCTTGTCCTCTCCCATCCCTATTCAGGCGCCGGGGACACCGGCCACGTCGGGGGCCGCCAGCGATAGGAGCGGGAGCCCGAGGCAGGTGGCTTCGGCTCTCCCTCCTCAGGCCCTAGCAGTGGCGCCAGCATCCCCCGGGACGCTGGGGGAGGAGGGGCTGGGGCAGGTGGCCCTAGACTTCCCTCCCTCGTCTGCGGTCAGGAGGACCGCTTTCTCGGCGACTTCGACGCTTCGCTCTGAGCCGGTGGGCGGGGCAGGAGGAGGGAGTGGGCAGGTGGCCCCAGTTGTCCCGCCTCTTGCCATACCCGCCGGGCACTTGTCCGAGGGCATCGGGAGCCCGCAGCTTCCTCATTCTCGAGAGGAGGTCGTTGCCTTTGGCGGTATCCCAGATCCGGTCTCGAGGGGAGACGGATGAGTGCTCGCATTCTAGACCTTCCGGAGGTGGACGATATGCAGCAGCGGTGCGCTATGAGGGCGGCCAAGCTCCACGATGCTGCGATATCTACTGGTATGTCCGTTAACATATCTAATTCTCTATTGCATTTTGATCCTGAGGTGATTGTTAATAATGCAAACCAATTAGGAGTTTCACTAGGCGCTACTGATTTTGAAATCTCCAATTCGGTGAATGATATGTTAGATTTAGAGGCGGAGCGGGCCTTAGAGACTATTCGCAATCTTGCTGCGGTCAAACCCATGAATGATGAGGAAATTGATGCGTTAGGGGTTAGAGTGCTAAATAATCTATGTGCGGACCTAGCACCTTCTAATCAGGAGTCGGAGGGCGATGATGCGCCCTTAGATGATGTAGATATCAGTTCCGTTCAGTCCGGTTATGAGGACCGGGTGACGGAGAACACTAAGCCGAGCTGTAAGTGGAAGCGAAAGATTTATCCCGACTCTGCAGTTCGTAGGAGTGCTAGGATTCGGACTGCTAAAAAATTCCATGATGAACTATGAAAGGAATCTTTTGGAATAGCAGAGGTCTGAAAGACTTGGCTAAAAGAAGGTTTCTTGCTGAAGCGTCTCTGGAAATCGGTTAGATTTCATTGCTCTGTCGGAAACCGGTCGAGATAATTTTGCGCCGCAATTTCTTTCCTCTCTTGTGGGTGGTCTTGATTTCGATTGGCATTGCCTCCCGCCACGAGGTAGATCGGGAGGCATCTTACTGGGTGTGAGATGTGACTCCCTTGAAGTCCGGAGTGTAGTAATGGGTGACTTCGCGGTAAAGTTTCGTGTTAGGTCTAAAGTTGATGGGTTCAACTGGGCCTTGGTAGCGGTCTATGGTGCCGCCCAACCTGAGCTTAAACCGGAGTTTCTGGCGGATCTTGTTCGGATATGTGGGTCCGAACAGCTTCCGATTTTGGTCGGGGGGGATTTCAATATCATTAGAAGGAGAGAGGAGAAAAATAATGATAACTTCGACGGCAGGTGGTCGTTTATGTTCAATACTATTATTGAAAGATTAGATCTAAGGGAGATAGAGCTTACTGGTAGACAGTTTACCTGGGCTAATGCTATGCCAAACCCGACATATGAAAAGCTTGATCGGGTTCTCGCCAGCGTGGAGTGGGAACAGAAGTTCCCTCTTGTTACAGTGCAAGCTCTCACGCGGGGAATCTCCGATCACACACCTTTGTTCGTGGACTCAGGGGAGCCGAACCATATAGGAAACAAAAACACCTTCTCTTTTGAGATGGCTTGGTTCGAACGCGAGGGATTCTTAGACATCATAGCCAGGGAGTGGGCTAAGGGTGTTGGAGGAAGGACGGCGGTCGAGCGCTGGCAGAATAAAATTAGACATTTGAGAAGTTTCTTACGGGGTTGGGCTAAGCATCTCAGTGGTGTGTATAAGATTGAGAAGGATAGGCTCCTCTCTCTTGTGCAGGCCTTGGACGTAAAAGCTGAGTCCGCGTTGTTGCTGCCCGCCGAGCTCCAGGTTAAAAATGAGGCGGAGCAGAGGCTGAAAGAACTTCTCCGCGAAGAAGAACTGAAGTGGGCTTTGCGTGCCAAGGTCCGCAAAGTAGTCCAAGGGGACGCGAATACTCAATTTTTCCACCTCATTGCTAATGGTAAACACAGAAAGAAGCGGATCTTTCAGCTAGAACAGGATGAGGGTACTATTTTAGGGCAGGATAATCTCAAAACCTATATTACTGAATACTATAGACAGCTATTTGGACCGCCGGAGGCCAATTGTGTGTCCCTCGATGAGTCCAGGATTGAGGACGTGCCTCAATTGACTGCTGCTGATAATGATATCCTGGTTGCCCCTTTCTCAGAAAAGGAGGTGTTCGCTGCTATTGCACAAAAGAAAAACAATAAGGCTCCCGGCCCGGATGGGTTCCCGGCTGAGTTCTATAAAAAGTGCTGGCACATTATTAAGGGGGATTTACTACCTATGTTTCATGATCTATTCTCTGGACAGCTTCAATTATTTCACTTGAATTTTGGAACTATCACATTGCTTCCGAAGAAAACGGATGCTGCGAGGATTGAGCAGTTCGGGCCGATCTACCTCCTCAATGTTAGTTTCAAAATCTTCACCAAGGTCGGGACTAATAGGCTCACACAGATTGCGCAATCTGTGGTGCAGCAATCCCAAACTGCTTTCATGCCGGACAGGAACATCCTTGAAGGGGTGGTTGTCCTTCATGAAACGCTCCATGAAATCCATTCCAAAAAATTAGATGGAGTGATTTTTAAGGTGGATTTCGAAAAAGCGTACGATAAGGTTAAGTGGCCATTCCTCCAACAGGCATTGCGTATGAAAGGTTTTGATGAAGCCTGGCGCCGACAGGTCGAATCATTTACGCAAAAAGGGAGTGTGGGAATTAAAGTGAATGACGACATAGGTCATTATTTCCAGACACATAAAGGCCTAAGACAAGGAGATCCGATGTCCCCTATTCTGTTTAACATTGTGGTGGATATGTTAGCAATTTTGATAGGACGGGCTAAGGAGAATGGTCAAGTGGGTGGGTTGGTTCCTCATCTTGTTGAGGGAGGTGTTTCCATCCTTCAGTACGCCGATGATACAATCATCTTTATGGAGCATGATTTGGCCAAGGCGAGAAATATGAAGCTGGTGTTATGTCTGTTTGAACAATTGACCGGGTTAAAGATTAACTTCCATAAGAGCAAATTGTTCTGCTTTGGTAGAGCCAAAGACGACCAGGAGTCTTATAGGCAATTGTTTGGGTGCGAGTTGGGGAGTTTACCCCTCTCTTACCTTGGTATTCCGATTCACCATCGTAGACTAACAAACAGAGAATGGAAGTGCATCGAGGATCGATTTGAGAAAAAACTGAGCTGTTGGAAGGGTAAGCTAATGTCATACGGAGGCCGTTTGATTTTGATTAATTCGATGCTCACGAGTATGCCTATGTTTCTCTTATCTTTCTTTGAGGTCCCAGTTGGTGTTAGGAAACGACTGGACTTCTATCGGTCGCGCTTCTTTTGGCAGGGTGATGAACTTAAAAGAAAATACCAGCTTGCTAAATGGGACATCATCTATAGACCGAAAGACCAAGGAGGTCTTGGTATTGAAAATCTTGAAGTCAAGAACAGATGTCTTCTTAGTAAGTGGTTGTGGAAGCTGTCTTCCGGGACTGACGCCATGTGGGCGCAGATCCTCCGCAACAAGTACCTCCAAACTAAAACTTTGTCCCAGGTCGCAGTCAGGCCGACTGATTCGCCTTTCTAAAAAGGACTAATGAAAGTCAAACAATCTATGTTCAATAGGACGAGATTTGTTATTAGAAACGGTACAAGTACCCGTTTCTGGGAGGATACTTGGCTTGGTGAATTACCTTTAGCCATTCAATATCCGTCTTTATATCGGATTGCTCAACGACGTGAGGTGTTCGTGGCAACGGTATTCCAATCTATCCCCCTTAATATTCAGTTTCGACGGTCGCTAGCGGGCAATCGTTGGGAGGAATGGCTTCATCTAGTTAGGAGACTGATGGAGGTTCAACTTTCTCACCAACCCGATATATTGCGTTGGAAGTTGACTAGTTCTGGAGTATTTACAGTTAAATCAATGTATATTGATGTTATTAATTCGACTGCTATTCCAACTTCCAAGTTTATTTGGGCTGTCAAGGTGCCTTTAAAAATTAAAGTGTTTATGTGGTTTGTCCATAAACAAGTTATTTTAACAAAGGACAACTTGATTAAACGCAATTGGACAGGACCTACTAGGTGTAGTTTCTGTGATCGAGATGAGACGATTAAGCATTTATTCTTTGATTGCCCGTTGGCTAGAGTTCTTTGGCGGACGATCCATATTGCTTTTAATCTTACTCCGCCGATTTCTGTCAATACTTTATTTGGGACATGGCTCAATGGGGTTGAGCCTATTCTCGCAAGACATATATGGGTTGGAGTTTGCGCTTTGTTATGGACTATCTGGAATTGCAGAAATGATTTAGTTTTTAACAGAACATCACGGATTCATTTTTTGCAGGTTATTTTCCGAGCTACGGCACTCATCCGTTTGTGGTCGCTACTCACTCCGATGGAGGCCAGGGAGCATTTGGTTACTGGATCTATCCGTTGGGAGATGGTCGCTCGGGATATCTTCAACCGGTTTGGATGGCGGTCATGTAATAGGATAGGCAATTAGTTTCCCTATCTATTATTAGCCAGCCGGTTGTGGCATCTTTTTTGGGCTAGTTTGTATATCTAGCCATCTGTAGCTCTGTGTGAGCTGCATTTTTCTTTTTCCTTTTTTGCTTAGCTGGAGACCGTGGAACCTTGTTGGCACTTTTTGCCTTTTTTGGTCAATAAGATGGCCGTATGCATCTTTCTGATGCAGAGGCCGGGGAGACCCCCTTTTCGAAAAAAAACATGAGAGGTTTGCAACACAGCCGGCACCAAGGCGAGCCTACCTAGTGCAATCTTAGCTCGCTCCAGAAAGCTCCCAATTTGTAGCATCCAACCTCGCATGGAGTCAACGACATCACATAGAGGTTGGACTGCCTCATCGAGGCAAAAGAAAACCATGCCGAGGAGAGCATAGCATAGAAGCGCATACTGCATACACCGCAGCAGAGGCCGGCGGCAGCAGCGGCGAGAGATGGTCCGGAAGGAACTTTTTTTGGCGACGGCTAGGTTTTGCCTCTGTGTCGCGAGGGGGGTGACACAGGGAGCCCCGGTTTAACCCTGGGTTACATTTCTTTAGGTTGTTATATACTCCCGCGCTTCGACCAAGAGGGTCAGGAAACTCTGCATCAAATGGAGGTACTCACCAGACGTCGCGACCATCTTGAAATTGTCACCATCACCGAGGAAATCAAAGCACCGAGCTTTGAGTTTGGGGCAGACATGGTCCTCCGCGAGCTCCAACATTGAGACCACACTGTCTATGATGATACCGTTGCTGCATAGCTTGTCCTCACATATCATCTTCAGCTCCTCCATCCCATACCTATCAGCGGCTACAAGCAGTGCTGGTACTGTGCTATGGTGGACGCCAAATCAGCGGCTACAAGCAGACGCCTATCAACATGGCGACTACCATCATTTTTGCCAGCATGGGGTAGCGAACCATGATACATATAATGGAGCAAAGATCGGAAGGTGGAGGCCTCCATGTCTTGGATGGTGATCGAAGTCATCTTGCTTTCGGCCATTGGGCCATAGAGCTGCGCTCTTATGACGGGCGATCGGGTCGCGAGCACCAAGCGATGTGCGCTGAAGCTCTCCCGGCCGACGTCAATGGAAACATCGGTGAGGTCTTGTTTACCAAGCATGATGGTCAGATCATGACCCAGACCCGGCGGTGAAGCCGGAGGTGTCCAGTTTTTCTCCCAGCTGATGTCAGTGGAGCACAGCACCTCGAAGTAGTCATCCACCACACAGTTGGCCATGAGATCATCCCTCTCTACCAGCAGGATGTAAGCAGCTCCTTTTTCCGTGAACGCGGGGATAGGCGCGCTGTTGAATCCCACTGTCCGTGCGGAAGGCGCCGGTGAACCGGTTTTGTCGAGTAAAATCATGTGCGTGGACATCTTGGCAGCGCTTTCTATGACGGGGTACTCAGCCAACACATTGAGAACCAGGATGATGCCGCTTCCGTGAGAATACGCAACGCATTTGCATCCAGCCACGATGGTCGTGGCCAACCTCGGGCGGCACGAATCTTACCCGGAAAAGGAAGCGGTGGCTGTTTTTTGTGGGGATTGTGTGGCACGAACCTTTGGCCATGATTGAGTTCGACTGGGGAACCACCGGCAGCTGTAGGCGATCGGTGGCGACCAAACCTGTAATATGTTGAGAATTAGGGATCTGTCCCCGTGGGGTTTTAAGATCGGTTTTTCGCATGACATTATTTAAGAGGGTATATTTTTTGTAAAGAAAAATATTTTATTCTTTTCTTTCTATATAAGATTTTGCACATTCGTAGAGTTTATGTTTCATTTTAGTTAGTTGTGAGAGTAGTATTGCTTAAGGTTTCTTTCAACTAGTTAATTTCCATCGAAGAAAGGCCATCATGGCTCTCTTGTATTATTTATAAGATTACATTGAAGAAAGGGGTTCATTGACCCAATATGATGTTTCCTATAATTAAAATGAAATGCATCTAAGTCTTGCATCATATGATTTACTTCACTTTGGAAGTGCTTTAATTCGGCCTTCCCATTTGATCATCAAAACTTAAGCATACTAGGGAATCACAGTGGTTTATTGAAACTTTAATGCTGATGCTTCTTTTCATCACGACGTGCTTAGGGGCATGATGGGGGCGGTTCTAAGGGATGACAAAGGCAGATTCATCGCTGGAGGGAATATGAAGATTGATTACTGCGCGGATGTTTTAATGGCAGAGGCCTTAGCTCTCAGATTTGGCCTAACACTAGCACAAAGGGCGGGGTGTAATCGCCCTATTATTAACTCGGACAACCTGGATGTGATCG
>NC_057812.1:694421746-694441119 GCF_018294505.1 Triticum aestivum
AATTTTTGACGATTGTTTTCATTATGCATGCAATTTCGTTATTACTAGATTTGAACATTGTGTGGAGAAGCAAATAAAGTAGCGCATGAGCTCGCTAAATTAGCTAGATTTTCTTTGACTTTTGATTGCTTTGAGGAACCTTTAAATGAGATTGTAATGATTCTCAAAAAGGATGCATTGATTATTTCTAATGAATAAAGTTCGGTTTTATTTAAAAAAAAGGAATCACAGTGGTCAACGGAAAGGTGGGCTGTGGGAGAGAAACTTTAGTGTTTCTTGCAACGTGCTTGTGGCATTACATGCATTTCTTTGCCACGGTAGACCCATAGTAAAGCTGAGGTGGGAGTCATCCGATTGGCCGGCTCGTGCTTCCACGGTCCTGTTGGAGCCTCCCGCTTGTCTCCACGCAAAAAAAAAAAAGGAGTCTCGCGCTGTTAGATGAGATCGGTTGATTGATTAACACCACATAGGCAGCAAAAAATAGTATCACTTTTTTTTTGAGAATCTCACAAAGCTTTATTACTGAATCATAATGTTCATAGGTACAAAAAGAAGATCGCCGGGTTGTCCTAGCCAAGTGTGTCGGCCAAACCCTAAAGATAACGCATGCTTTGCGAGATTATGGGCCTCCGTATTGGAGGTCCTATACTCATGAGTAAACGAACATGAAATAAAGGTAGTTGCTCTAGTCTTGATTTTCTCGACAATGGCTCCAAATTCTGCTGAGCTTCCCTGTCTGATTGCATCTACCACCACCTTGCAATCGGAGGCAACAAGTAAATGGTTGATATAGAGATCTTCTGAAAGTGCTAATGCCTCCCGAACAGCTAGTGCTTCTAGCACTTGGGGGTTGTGCAGTCCTCTGAAAACGAGAGCTGACGCTTCCATGAACAAACCTCTCTCATCCCTGCAAACCACACCAACTGCGCCAAACGTACCTGGGCGTGACACGGCAGCGTCCACATTGAGTTTGTAGTAATCTGTTGGTGGTGGAATCCACGTACGGGGTCGTGGTACTGCTATCCCATGTGCTTCCTCCTTCTTCTTCAAAAACTCTATGTCTGATAAGTAAGCTTTGATGAAGTTGTCAGTGGCAAACGGAGTCTGGTATATATCCTCATGTATAGCTTTCCGTCTTGCACTCCAAATCACCCATAAAGTAACAATCATCAACTGAAATTGCTCCGGTGGAAGAGAGTCATTCATGGCAAAGAGCCACAGTCGTGCGTCAGGTTCTGAGGTTGCCCACATGTGCTCGACCATCTCGGCTTCTGAAAGTGCCCACACACACCTAGACACATTACACTCCAGCAAAGAATGCCGCCAGCTATCCTGCCCTCCGCATAGGAAGCAAGCACTCGTAGTGGCCACATGACGATGGTTTAGGACATCTCCCGTAGGGAGTGAATGTTGCGCCAATCGCCAAGTGAAAAAGCGCAGTTTCGGTGGCACTGACATGTTCCATAGCGAGTTCCACCCCCTCATCTCATGTTCAGAGTTGGAAGGATCCTCCCTTTCCTCCAGCCATGCCTCGCGCCCAATCTTGATCTTGACAATCATCTTATAAGCTGACCGTACAGAAAAACGCCCCCTTGGATCATCATTCCATGCCCAGAAATCATCCACACGCCGTGTACAGAGCGGTATTTGCAAGATCGCCTCCACATCAATGGGTATGAACACCTGTCTAAGCAAGTCCTCTCGCCACGCAGCTCTAGTGTGGTCGATCAGATCAGAAACCAGTTGCGGTGGGTCAGCAACTAAGGAGGCCACCGGCTTCATCATTCCATCCCTTGGGATCCAACTATGTTGCCATATGTTCGTGGTAGTTCCATCACCAATACGCCGGATAGCTCCTTGGGTGATAATATCTCTCCCATCAAGTATAGATCGCCACACCTGAGAAGGATGTGGACCTAGTTGAGCTTCAAGGACTGTACATTGTGGAAAATATAATGCTTTAAGGATTTGTGCACTAAGAGAGGAGGGATCATTCAATAATCTCCAAATTTGCCGAGACAAAAGTGCCAAGTTGAAGATTTCTATATCCCGAAAGCCAAGTCCTCCCAAACTTTTCGGTCGGGTCATCAAATCCCAAGCTACCCAACATGGTTTCCTCTTGCCTCTCTTGCTCCCCCACCAAAATTGACGAATGAGTGACGTAATGCTTCCACAAAGGCCTCGAGGTAATCTGAAGCAAGACATCGAAAAAACTGGTAAAGCTTGAGCCACAGATTTTATGAGAACCTCCTTTCCTGCCACTGATAAAAGTTTCTCCATCCATCCCTTTATCCTTTCCCAAACTCTGTCTCGTAAATATTTGAAGGTGCCATTTTTGGACTGTCCAACATCGGTCGGCAGACCCAAATACTTTTCACTCAAAGACTCATTCTGCACATTAAGTATATTCTTTATCTCCACCCTAAGGGTCTCTGGGCATCCCTTACTGAAAAATATGGACGATTTATCATAGTTTACCCTTTGGCCCGAAGCCAAGCAATATGCATCAAGTAGGTTTGAAACCTCATTTGCCCCCTGGACACTAGACTTGAAAAGCAGCAGGCTGTCATCTGCAAACAAAAGGTGGTTCACTACCGGAGCCGTGGGCGCCACCTTTATGCCACCGAGCACTAATGACTGAGAACTGTGTTTTAGAAGGCACGAAAGGCCCTCCGCTGCAATCAAGAATAAGTAAGGGGAAATAGGATCTCCCTGCCTGATACCCCTGGAAGGTGAGAAGCTCTCTAATCTTTCTCCATTAAACAAGACCGAGAATGAAACAGAAGTGATCATGCTCATAACTGTATGGATCCAATCTGGTGCAAAGCCAAGCTTAACCATAATTGCCTTTAGATAAGGCCACTCTAGTCTGTCATATGCCTTCATCATATCAAGCTTAAGTGCACGAAAGTTGTTTGTCTTGGATCTGTTTCTCTTCATGAAGTGCAAACATTCATACGCACAAATAATATTATCCGTGATCAACCTCCCGGGAACAAAGGCTGATTGCTCCTTTGAGATAATATCTGGCAATATCAACTTCAATCTATTCGACACCACTTTGGAAGCTATTTTATAAATCACATTGCAAAGGCTGATAGGCCTAAACTGGGTAAGTAGAGTGGGATTTTGTACCTTGGGTATCAACACGAGTACCGTATCATTAATGCTTGCAGCAGTCTCCTCTCCACGGACGATCCGAAGCACCACTTTAGTTACTTCATCCCCACAAATGTCCCAGTGGCGCTGATAGAAGTGTGCAGGAAAACCATCTGGCCCCGGTGCCTTCGTAGGAAACATCTGAAACAGGGCCTGCTTTACTTCCTCATTTGTGTAAGGAGCGCAAAGCGAAGCATTCATCTCTGGTGTCACTTTCCGAGGCACATGTTGTAATACATCATCTACCCCCTGTACACCTTCCATCGTGTACAAGGTTTTATAGAAATCTGTCACAAGTTGTTTCATCTCAGCCTTGTCCTCTACTCTTATACCCAGCGCATTGTGTAGAGCTCGAATCATATTCTTCCTACGCCGCATATTTGCTCTCATGTGAAAAAAAATTGTGTTGCGATCACCCGCAGTCAGCCACTGTATGCGCGATCTTTGTCTCCACATTAACTCCTCCCTATGATAGAGCTCAACCAGTCGTTCATTCAACTTTTGCTCAAGGTGATTTGGAGCAGTCCTAGACGGAACACTCCGAAGCCTCTCTAGCTCCGCTTTTGCCTTCTTGATCTCCTTCCTAACACTTCCAAAAGTTGCATCCTCCCATGCCGAGAGGTTCTTTGACAGAAGCTCCAATTTTCTGTGAATCCCCTCAACTCCTTGATCCGCTTGCAGTTCGCTCCATCCTGAGCTGATAGTGTCACGCCATGATTCATGTGACTCCCACATCACTTCGTACCGGAAGCTCGGTTTAGGGCGTGGTAAAACCTCTTCAAACTGTACGAGTATTGGTCCATGATCCGAGGACGCCGAAGTTAAGTTTGTAACCTTGGCCATAGGGAAAAGCGCCGCCCAATCAGCTGTGGCCATCGCTCTGTCAAGCCTCACGCGGGTGTAGGATCCCCCGGTCACTTTTTTCTCAAAGGTCCAAAATCTGCCATGATAGCCCAAGTCCATCAACATGCAAACGTGAACCGCATCCCGGAAACCTTGTATTTGTGCATTACTCCGATTAGCAGCTCCCTCATGTTCATCCGGATGTAAAACTTCGTTAAAATCGCCCAAACACAGCCAAGGGAGGTTGCTAAAAGACGCCAACCCCTTTAGGAGATCCCATGTTTGGTGTCTCAGTTGTGTCTGGGCCTCGCCATACACGCATGTCAACCTCCATGGGTCTTTCCCTTCCTCTACCACCTTTGAATCAATATGATAAACAGAATCACCCAAGATCTCAACATTTATTGTATTATTCCAAAAAATCCCTATTCCTCCACTTCTTCCTTGACTATCTATCGCATAGGCATTATCATAGCCCAAAGTGTTTATAAGGCTTTGTTCTAATAGAACGAAGGCCCGTTAGCCAGGGACAAACTGGAACCTACCACATTTCATGCTTCAACCAACATTTCCAGAGGTCGGTTCCACTTGGCTATGTCCATGCTCGCGCAAATGTTGACTTTCTCTAATCTGATGGTCGGTTCCACTTGGCTATGTCCAGAATGTTACTTTCTCTACTATCCATCCAGGCGCACCCAGCGACCAGCGTCACTTTCGTTGGTTCGCCGACGCATTCTGGCAACAAAAATACTTGTAAATATTTGTTTCCCTCTTCCATTCCTGCTCGCTATAATCTCTACTCCTAATGGACGAGTTGGTTGAATAGTCCCATCACTTTCGTCTGGTTTTTTTCGTCTGGTTTTTTTTCATCTCACCTCCCACCACCCCTCTCACGTTAATTTTTCCTTCTTCACACTTAAAACCGAATCACGTCTGATACTCCTTCCATTTATTCGTGCTTGCTTTGGTAGGTGTTGATTCAATTCAATCATATAAATATTTGGTAATTAAGAATTTAAAAATAATACCATATACATGAGATCACCTTCCAAACAGATCACCTCCCTCTTTGATTTATTTTTCCCACCCATCCCCTTCCATACTTACGTCGTTCGTTTATTCGCAGCCCCCACCATCGATACGGTTCGTTCGTCCTCTCCACCTCCCACGTACGCGGTCCTACCTCGCCAACGATTTTTTTTCATTCCCACAAAGAATTGGTGGATAAATAATCTCTACTCCTAAACAGGGAGTCCATTGTCATTTCATCTCGTTAGGCTCGCCCATCGAACGCTACCATCCCATTGATTTTTTTTTCATCTCCGCCGCAAAACCGATGGGCAAATAACCAGGAAAAAAACACCACCAAAAAACCCATCAATCCTTGGCCACACTTTCCTTTCACATCACGTTCACACACAATCACAATTTTTCTAATCTATCTAATAATCAATCTATATTCAATAATCCCTCCTTCCACAGCATGTTCAGAACTTTCATCAATTTATCTATTCAATTATTCCATGTACTTCCCCCGCAAAAAAATTATATATTCCATATACAACCCGGTTCATAAACCCCACGATCCCATGTCTCCCTCCTTGTTAGCAACCCTGGCACCAGTGGGCCACCGTCCCAGCCAACTACTGGTCCTGACAATATGGAAGCCCAAGGCCTGGTGAGAAGAACCCGAAGGCCCAACCAGAGAGTGATGGGCGGCCCGTGGGTAAACGCAGCCCGAGCATATCAGGAAGCGAGGGGTGAGGAGACAGGGGCATCGAAGGTCGATCAGAATGGTGGCGGCGGCGGCTACATAGAACCCTAATTCCCCTTTACCCCTGTCTCAAATTCAGCACAGTTGTGCTTGTAAGGAGTGAATTCTTGTATCCATTCACAATATGATCGTGAGACTAGCGTGCTGTTAACACTTGGTACTCAGAGCCAGCAGGCGCCCAATTTCGCTTCCGTCCTGGCGGCGTCCATCATCGAGACGCGGCAGCAGCGAGCAGAGAGGATGCAGAAGGACTTGGAACCCGTCACCAAGGGCGACCTCAAGGAATTCTTCAAGGAATTGCGAGCGGAGTGGAGGGAGGACATCAAGTCCTCAATCGCTGCCGAGTTCTCCTCCTGGAAGCCTGCGATCGACTCCCAGATCACCGATCTGCAGGAGGCGGTCGATCTTCTCAAGAAGCAACATACCGGCGGCAAGAGCTCCGACGTCGGGGAGGCGTCAGCGACAGATCACCTCGATCTGTCGGCGCGGAAGAGCAATTCATCTTCAGATGGACCTCCGGCGCGCGAATCTCCTCGGGCCGATGGCCACGGCACCGCTCCTTCTCCACGGACGGCGGTCGACGGGCTTTCCATCACCCCGTCGGCCCCTCCGGCCAACGGTACGGTCGATCTCCTACTTCAGTTACCGTCTGCAGCCCATGTTCAATTACCTGCTGTAGCCCCTACTATGTCTCTGACGGGAGGTTCAGGAAATTTTGCCCAATTTCTTGCTTCCAATGCTCCCAGTCCACCATCTATGCCGTTTCCTTTGTTCGATGGTGAGAATCCACTGCTGTGGAAGGATCTTTGTGAGCAATATTTTGCCATATATGGGATTCCAGAGTCCGTTTCGGTCCAAATGGCTACCTTGAATTTTTCCTCTACTACAGCTGTTTGGTTACAGTCAGTTAGAAAGAAAGTCTTAGGCCTGAATTGGGAGGGCTTCTGTAATGTTTTGGCAACCCGTTTCGGTCGCGATCGCCATCAGCTGTTGATCCGGCACTTTTTTGCAATTAAGCAGTCTAGTATAGTACAGGATTACATTGAGAGATTTGAACATTTGATGAATCAACTGCTGTCTTATTCTGACGAAATTCATCCGTTCTATTTTTTTACACGCTTCATTGGTGGATTGCGGGTGGATTTGAGAGCTGCGGTCATGGTCCAGCGGCCCTCTGATTTGGACACGGCGTGTGCTCTCGCCTTGGTCCAGGAGGAGGTGCACGACGGAGTGCGACCAGAGCACATCCGTTCACCGGAGCCAGTGTACCGAACGGCGGCACGCCTTCCTCTACAGGCGGTCCCTCTTCATCAATCACGCCCTCCTGCAACACGAGCTGCGGCTGACCGTCGCGGTGTCGATGCAGCGCGTGCGGCTCCTGCTGACCCCCCGCGCCAAGTGGCTCCGGAGGCAAATTCCCTCAATACACTGCGTGCATACCGAAGGGCCAGAGGATTATGTTTCAAGTGTGACGAGCGATGGGGGCGTGATCACACTTGCCCAGCTACCATCGAGATGCATGTATTAGAGGAACTCATGGATTTCATGGGTGTTACACCAACTGAAGATAGTCAGGCCAGTGAAGTTTCTGATGCATTTGACGACACTGTGTTTGCGATTTCTCTTCAGGCATTCAACGGGAACGAGTCTTCCAAATTGCTGCAATTCAGCGCTCAGATTCAGGGGCGCGATGTGGAAGTCCTCGTGGATTCGGGCAGTTCAGCTTCATTCATTAATGCTAGGCATGTGGAAGGACTCCAAGGGATTCAGTCTATGACCAAAACAGCCCGCGTGAAGGTTGCCAACGGGGCTGAATTACAGTGCACATCAGAAATCCCCAACTGCTCGTGGGAAGTCCAGAACCACCAGTTCTCCACATCATTTAAAGTTTTGCCATTGGGAGGTTTTGATGTTATTGTGGGTATGGATTGGTTGGAAGCAATTAACCCGGACATTGATTGGGTTCAGAAAACTGTGACGATCTGTTCTTCTTCCGAAGTGATTCAATTGCAGGGACATCAATTCTCAGATAGCGTTTGCCCACAGATTTCTGCCATGGAATTGCAGCAACTTTGCACTCAAGGTGAGGTTGAGCATGTCGTGTACCTGTGCCGCATACCCCACGACAGCAAACCAGTTGAGGCAGTTACAACAAATGCCCTAGTACCCGAGGAAATTCAGCAAGTGTTGCGGGATTATTCAGATGTGTTTGCTGAACCACAAGGCCTCCCCCCTCGCAGGGCTTGCGATCACCACATTCCCCTATTACCAGGTGCCCAGCCGATCAGCATGCGTCCCTATCGTCACTCACCAGAAACCAAAGACGAAATTGAGCGGCAAGTTGAAGAGCTCTTGGCAGCCGGCATTATTCAACATTCAGTCGGTCCATTTGCCTCCCGTGCTATTTTGGTGCGCAAGAAGGATGGCCAGTGGCGCTTATGTATCGATTACCGACGGCTCAATGCTTTGACAGTGACACCAAAATTTCATTTGCCGGTGATCGACGAGTTGCTTGATGAATTGTCTGAGGCAAGCTGGTTCTCAAAACTGGATCTCCGTGCCGGATACCATCAAATACGCCTTGCCGAGGGTGAAGAATACAAAACGGCATTTCAAACGCACTCCGGCCACTACAAGTACAAGGTGCTTCCGTTTGGAGTCGCGGGTGGCCCAGCAACATTCCAAGGCGCCATGAATCATACATTGAAGCCGGTTGCTTGCGTGTGTGCTCTTATGTTTTTTGACGACATCTTGGTGTTCTCCAAGTCTTTCTCTGACCATGTCCAACACCTCATGCAAGTACTGCAACTGTTACAAGCTGATCAATGGCAAATCAAAATGTCCAAGTGTTCGTTTGCACAGCGGGAGTTATCCTATTTGGGGTTTGTCATTGGAGAGCAAGGGGTCTCGACTGAACCAGACAAAATTGTGCACGTTCAGCATTGGCCGTTGCCACACTCAGTCAAACAACTCCGGCAATTCTTGGGCCTTCCCGGATACTATCGGAAATTTGTCCGTCATTACGGCATTATTGCTAAACCGCTGACCCATTTGCTGAAAAAGAATGTTCCTTTTGTGTGGACTAGCGAGTGTACATCAGCATTCGAAGCCTTGAAGCAAGAATTGGTTACAGCTCCCGTCCTAGCCTTGCCGGATTTTCGTAAACAGTTCACCATCGAGACAGACGCAAGCGATTATGGTGTTGGGGCAGTTTTGCAATAAGACGGGCACCCATTGGCCTTCTTGAGCAAGCCTTTGGGACCGCGCAACAAGGGGCTTTCCACTTATGAAAAAGAACTTTTGGCAATCCTGTTGGCTGTTGAACACTGGCGGCAATATCTGCAATCTGCTGAGTTTGTGATCAAGACAGATCAGCACAGCCTGGTACACCTCGAAGATCAGCGTCTGCACACCCCATGGCAGCAGAAAGCGTTCACTAAGCTCTTGGGGTTACGCTACCGTTTGTGTTATCGCAGGGGAGCTGACAATAGCGCGGCAGACGCACTCTCACGTCGGCCGATCTCAGAAACTGATGACCTTTATGCTATATCCCTCTGCCAGCCAGAATGGCTTGATGAAGTACGCCAAGGTTATACACAGGACCCATTTACTAAGAAGATCATTGATGATTTGCAGTCTGACCCACATTCGCACCGACACTTTGCGCTTGCGGAGGGATTGCTACGCTACCAGGGCCGAGTGTGGATTGATCGTAACCTTCCCATGCAGCAACAACTATTGCTCGATGGTCATCAGTCTGCCATCGGTGGTCACTCTGGGGCTCCGGCTACGTATCAGCGCTTGAAGGCTGTGTGCGCGTGGCCTCGCATGAAGCGTGTGGTTACGAAATTTGTCCAGGCCTGCGCCGTGTGTCAACAAGCCAAACCAGAACGGTGCAAATATCCAGGTCTGCTCGAACCTCTTCCTGTACCAGTCCGTGCTTGGCAGATGGTCTCGATGGATTTTATTGAAGGCTTGCCCCAGTCCGGACGATACAACTGCATATTAGTTGTTGTTGACAAGTTTTCCAAATACAGCCATTTTTTACCTCTGGCTCACCCATTCTCAGCGCCTCAAGTGGCAAGCACTTACATTGATCAGGTCTACCGATTGCATGGTCTTCCTGACTCCATTATATCTGACCGAGATCCTGTTTTCACAAGCAGATTTTGGCAGGAGCTTTTCCGTCGGTCTAATACCACACTGAGAATGAGCACACCCTACCATCCAGCCACAGATGGTCAAACAAAGCGTGTGAATCAATGTTTGGAGACATTCTTACGCTGCTTTGTCCACTCATGCCCCCAGAAATGGAGTTCATGGTTGGCTTTGGCGGAGTATTGGTTTAATACCAGCTGGCATAGTGCGCATGGCAAGTCCCCGTTCTTTGTGCTATACGGCCATGACCCGCGACATTGGGGGATTGAAGCAGCTTCAGCCAGCCCAGTCACCGATCTCAACACTTGGCTTTCTGAACGTGTGGAAATGACTGCTCTTATCCGTCAACACTTGTTACGGGCGCAGATGCGGATGAAGCACCAAGCTGATAAAGGGCGGTCTGAAAGAATTCTTACGTTTGGCGATTCTGTGTACATCAAGCTCCAACCTTATGTGCAGAGCTCTATTGCTCGCCGTGCTTGCCATAAGTTATCCTTCCGGTACTTTGGCCCTTTCCTCATCCAAGAGCGCGTTGTTCAGATTGCATACAGAGTGGCATTGCCGGAGACCTCTCAGATTCATCCGGTGTTCCACGTATCCCAGCTGCGAAAAGCTTTGAAGCCAGGTGTGTCCATCTCCCCAGTTTTGCCACATGATTCTAATCAATTTGCTATTTCTATTGAAATTCTCGACAACCATCAGAAGACCAAAGCGAATCGAGTGGTGGACCAAGTCTTGGTACGATGGTCAGGTGATGGTCTTGATTCTACCTGGGAAGACCGTGACGAGCTTCGGTCGCGGTTCCCCTGTGCAGCGGCTTGGGGTCAAGCCACAACTCGAGGAGGGGAGGGTGTTAGCAACCCTGGCACCAGTGGGCCACCGTCCCAGCCAACTACTGGTCCTGACAATATGGAAGCCCAAGGCCCGGTGAGAAGAACCCGAAGGCCCAACCAGAGAGTGACGGGCGGCCCATGGGTAAACGCAGCCCGAGCATATCAGGAAGCGAGGGGTGAGGAGACAGGGGCATCGAAGGTCGATCAGAACGGCGGCGGCGGCGGCTACATAGAACCCTAATTCCCCTTTACCCCTGTCTCAAATTCAGCACAGTTGTGCTTGTAAGGAGTGAATTCTTGTATCCATTCACCATATGATCGTGAGACTAGCGTGCTGTTAACACTCCTAGCCCTAAGGGCATCTTCAATGGTGAATGCTTGTTGAGGCGCTTACACTATGGAAAAAAAGTATTTTTTGCCTAGCGCCTGTGTAGGAGTCCATCCCTCCAACGCTAGTAGCAATCTGTAGATGCCTCGTGATTAAAGAAACACGAAAAAGAAAACAGAAGCGTCCGTTGTCCACAACGCTGGTAATGAAGCGCCCACGTTGAAAACTGAAGCAGGCTCTTAGGAATCGACGTGTTTTGTAGCGTCTAGGATAGCGCCGCCGCCTAGTTACTTTGCATCGAGCGGGGAAAAAACGCTGGAGCGCTCGACGCTTTGCGCGGCATCGACGCAAGCGAGATTCCCCGTCTCGGGTGGGAATCGGGCATAACGACCAGGAAATCGACCCTGGCATCGATCGTTAGCGTCCGCGTTGTAAATGCCCTAACAAACGACAGGGCTAGCGCCGCCGCCCCTTCGTTCTCTTCCCCAGGCTGCCTCACCTTCGTTCTCTTCCCCGACGCCTGAAGCCATGAGCGCCGCCGCGTCATCAAACCTTCAAAACTGCTCCATCTTGCGATGATCAGGGGCTGTCCACGGATACCAACTCTGCGGCGAATTCCTCCTTGAATTTGTACCAGCTAGGCCCCGACGACTGCGCCCACAGCGTCCCGACACAAAGTTCAAGATCAAGGTCTCACCCTTTTCTCTTCTTTCCCTGCTTCTATTTTGTTCTAACCCCTCTCTTCAATCTCCTTCCATGGATCTTGCCTCTCACTGACCCCACGATCAGCAATTCAAGTCAATCGTCCGATCTGGATGGAGCATGGTCGACAGAGGAGATGAAGATGCACGCCGTGTCGCCGCCTATAGACGTGTCCGTCGCTGTCCTCCTTGCACTCCAACGTACGCCGGCCTCACCACCACCGGTGACCTCCCTCCACTCCATGTTGCAATGCGCCCCTGGCTTTAGTCCACCCCATGGAGGTGTGCCGACATGCTCGTGAGATGAGAGAGAGGAGGATGCACCCTTGCCCCTAGACGTGATTCGCCGCCACCCCTCTAGCGCCTGACGTTTTGACGAGGGAGACCCGGCAGGCACGCGTGGGCAGCGAGCGAGCGTCAGGAGAACCGCCGAGGAGGATTCCATAGAGTAGCAGCACACGCCGTGTGCCCCTCTCGCGCCCGCGTCCATGCAGATGCGGATGCTGGTAGTCGTGCCGTCGCCTCTTTGGCCGCTGCTCTGCTTCCTCTCTCTCTCTCTCTCTCTCTCTCTCTCTCTCTCTCTCTCTCTCTCTCTCAGCCATTCCATGTTGTTGCTTCCTTTGGAACCCTATCTTGGACAATGGCAAAAGGTTCACGTCGCTGCTCGCAGGCTGTATGGCCCAATGCGTGAACTTATTTGCTCAAGTTCTTGCTGCTTCGTCTCATTTATATAACACAGATTATCTATTTTAATGTAGAGCAGGATCAACTGGCCAACATGTGCGACGGCGGGCATGCGCTTGTGTGTTCCCGAGGTCAGGAGCCGAGGAGGACAGTGGCTGCACATCTACGGTTCTGGCTGGCAAAGCATGGCTGCACCGTTATCGAGCACACAGATGGGCATGCGTCCACTGCCGGCGCCAGGCGGTGGCCGACACTAGCTTGGCGTGGCAGTTCATCTGTTGCCCATGCGTGTCAGGTTTGTTGCTCGCTCGTATTAATTATTTCATTCCATCATGTAAATACGGCCAACCTGTATAATCAAAATGCCCGCTTTGCTCATTACATAATTTTTCTTAGGGAATAACGCACTAAACGAAACATGCTTTATGCAAAAAAGAGAGCAAATGAGGGCCAGATAGATAAACCTTTTTTTCAAAAAAAGAGAGCAAATGAGGGCCAAATGGCCAAATCAGGTGGGATGGGTGTTTGCGTCGAACGTGAGGGTCTGGCCGTTTGCGTGGAACAGGTGAGAGAGGGGGAGTGCATCCACAAGTGCAGGCTCAACAAGCACCATGTACCAGCACAACTATCGTCATTATGAGCACCTCAATGTTATCAACATCCAGAGTCCTTCAAACAGGCATGTGCATATTCTTGGTAAGCAGACACATGAAATCTTTATAACCGTTATTTTTTCAATGAACAAGTGCTTTGTGACGTATGCAAGCTGCTTGACAAAAGTTCATGATGGAACATGCTTCTTCATATGTCGTTTAAAATTGGAGCATTCCTTCAAGTGAGGATTTTATAGGATTTTACATGTTTATTTGGCCATCATGGCAACAAGGGAATAAAGATTACACGAGAACTTTGTAAGTTGCAGATGTTTAATTGCAAAATTAAGGAGATTGGAGAATGTCGTATAATCGTTTTGTGATGTTATCACTTCACATTTGTGCATATCCTACCTAAAATGATATGGTTTCAATGTAGTGTTAAATTCCGGTGAACTATATCTCTACCCCATGGATGTTGCCTGCCCCTTTGTTGCAAACACAAAGTTGCATGAGACCAAGTCGATTAGGTATACTTTCTTACTGACCGATTGGTGTGGATCAAACATGGACAGGAAATTTGGAGTTGGAGATGGAGGAAAGGGAAAGAGAAGAGACGAAAGAGGACTTATTTTATTGGATTCACGTCCCTTTGGTTCCTTCTTGCTGCAAGGGTAGATCTCGGTTGATTGCCACACCCAGTAGTAGGTTAGATGCTCATTTCAAATTCTATATGAGTAATTTGGTTCATAATTTGGTTGTGGCACCCACATGAAACTTGTAGATAATCTCCTGCTGATATTCATACTACTCTCAGTTGCTTGATTTGGTGAAGTACATTAAGATTTACAGTATCTTGGTGAGGGCCAGCTGGAACATGCTGGCGAATAACGCATTTTAGGTTGCTGGGACATGTCTTTGGCCTCCCCTTACTTAACTCTGCATCTGGTTTGTAACATGAGATATTCTCTCCTTCTTTTAGGGTCCTGGGAGGAGCGACACTGCCTGTGCGTGGTGGACGATTCCCTGTGAGGGGATTATGGTTTTTTTGCTTGCCTGTTCCCAAAGAGATGATTTTTCTTCGTTTTTGGTTTTGGATACTGAATTTAGGATAGCAGGAACAATGTTACTGCCAGACCGGTAGGAGTTGGACATACTTGATGAAGCTTTTTGCTGATTGCAAATTAGGTATTTGCAAATGAGTAGTGAACACTCTGTGTTGTTGTTCCAGAAAAGTAAGTATCAGCAGTTTATGTGACATTTCATGTCCGCTCCATGAAGCATTGTATGCACACAGTATATTGATGATTTTATTTTACCTTCATATCTGCTTAATTTTCTTACCAAACACAAAAGCTTTGTGTCTTGATCGACGTGTTGATAGAAGCGAACATAATTCCTGAGAGAAGCCTAATACTCTGAATTTGTGTTCCTTTATTGTCCGAGCTTTACATTTCCTAGGAAAGTATTATGTAAATCATACATTGATCATGGTTCTTAATGGTTGTCTATTTTCTTGGATCTTTAGAAGAAGGGCCATTTGCATTTCTGTCCCTAACTCGAACCACCTACTCAGGTTTACCCCTAATTTCGAAGCATGCTCAAATTTGCCCCTCTGCCGTTAAGTGACGTTATAGAAATGCCTTTCCGTTCTGTTTCCATCCGGTAAAATGGGTTTGACCATCTACACGACGTTTTTTTTGGACAATTTGCCCCTACCCGTTAAGTGTCACATAAATGCGGGACCCACTCAAAAAATAAAATAAAAGGAAAAACACTTTCTCTCACACACTTACATGTGGGCCCCAACCAATAAAAAGAAAAACACTTTCTCCCACCCCCTTTTCTAAAATATCTTGTGTTAATTAAGTGTGGGTCCATTGCTGAGCCACACAAAAAAGACAATTAAACTAATGCTCACAAAAAGATTACTAAGCTAATGGCTTGCTACACTAATCTCGTCGGCGACCAAATCCAGCGGCGGAGGCACGCCGGGAGGCTGCGGGGAGGACGACTGAGGGAACCAGACGATAGCCCTGGCTCGGCCGCGTCCAGGGTTGGTCTCTTAGGACCATATGGTCGCCAGAGCTAACAGCGGCGACTGTTCCCGCGATGGCTCTGGGCGGCCCAAGCGGGGGAACTAAAGTGCTAGAGGGAGAGGGTCGCCGAGTGTGCGAGTCTAAGGAGCTAACTAACAAGGACGACAGTCACGCCGCTGGGGCTCAGGAAACACCAGAGTGATGACTTCGACGATGGTGGCCATGTCAGTGCTCGGATCTCGCAGGGAAGACGACCAGAGATCACAGAGTTTGTTGTGGAGGAGGTCCACATATTCTGAGGCACCTCATGTTGCTCGAGAGGTTGCAGGCCAGGGAGCTTCAACGCCGCCGAATCGGTGGCGGCGGTCCGAGGCTGGAGGCGGGGAAGATGTGTCATGGCACTCGGTCCTTAACTTCTCTGGTCAAATTCGTAGGCTGGGATCACAAGGGCATCTCGTACGAGCTCCGTGGCGAGGTGGTGGCGCTTGAGGTTGAAGTTGTCCACGTGACTGATCGACGATGCCGACGACACACTCTCAGGCATGCTTGCGGAAGAGGTCTGGAGGGTGGGAGAGAGAATGAGGGCGTCAGTGGATGCATGTGGCGGCGTAATGGGAGGCCAGCAGCAGCAACCAGGCTTGAGCCTCTGGTTCGCCGGACGTGATAGAGGTCCTGAGGTAGGGAGAGAGATGATTTGTTTATTTTGTTTTATACTTTTTGTTAGGCCCCACTTGTAAGTCAGAGAGAGAGGTGGGAGGAACTTTTTTCTTTTCTTTTTTGTAGGCCCACATGTATAAGTGATACAGAGAGAGGTGAGAGAGAGTTTTTTAGTGAGAGGACCTAGCCGTAAGGAGGGGCAAATTGTCCAGAAAACGTCAGGTAGACGGTCAAACCCTTTTGACTATATGGAAACGGAACAAAATGGCATTTTATGTAACGTCACTTAACGGCACAGGGGTAAATTTGAGCATGCTTCAAAATTAGGGGTAAATCAGAGTAATGGAATCAAGTTAGGGACACAAATGTAAAAGACCCTTAGAAGTATGTTACCCTTAGGGTACTGTAAAATAAAGGCATTTTATAAAATATAGGAAATTTAAATATGTGTGTGTTGAAATAAAAGACAAAGGGTGACGTTGAGTTAAATGAGTTTTAGGGGATAATCTTTATGGGGGAGTCGACTATTCCTCTTCCACCCCCAACCGTACCCTCAGCATCCATGTCCGTCCCCTCTCTCATGGCTACAAGGAGCGAGAAAGGGTGGCAGGAAGGGACCGAGGGATATATGGAGATAGGAAGAGCGGAAGATTTGGTGATTAGAGTGGGGTTTGAGAGAACGGGATGGGGTTTGAGATTGTTCTTTTCAGAGTGGAATACTTTCCCTACTTCAGAAAATATGGCAAATCACATTTAATTAGAGATGGCTTTGTAGCAAATTGCATGAGCGAGCAGTTCATATTTTTTTTCATCAACTCGTACAATTTTTTTTAGGATAGAATGGTAAATGCATTGGTTGGTTGCTTCAAGAGTTAATAACTGGCATAGTGACATATCAGTTGCATACCCAACAACGGACATCGTATTTTTTTTTGTGGTAATGCATGACATCCAATTTTATGTTACATTGTGGCAATGGATCAGGAGACATCGGATTTGTCTTCTTGGCTCGGGGGGCGTCACGGGCGGCGCACGCCTCATCCCCCTGCGATGTATGGTATGAAGGAGAGAGGGCGCCATGGCTATGATAAGATCGGCGTCATCCGAGTTTTAAGGAAAGAGCTCTAGTTAGAAATGTCTTGCTAAGGCGCGAAACAAAGTGCGAAGGGAGAATCCGATAGGAAAAGGGAAGGATGCATCGTGTGGTGGGGATTTTGTGTTGCGACTTGAGATAACATGACGGATAGTCTGGACAACGTCATTTCTCTCTCACATATGACTGGATTTAAGGGAGCCCAAACTGTCCAAGCAGTTAGGTTTTGAGCGGTGATCATTTCATTTATTATCTAAACACATTCAATGTACGAGAAAAAATTAACTTCGATCTTGAAGATGACTTTAATCCTTTATTTGATTTATGTATATACTCTATAGCCTATAGGAACGTACGGGCATTTTAATAGCAGAGAAAGTAACATTCTGGACGTCGAGTTTATGGTATAGAAGACGTCGAGTTCAAGCTACGTAGTACTGCTTATGTGATCACCAACCTCACCATCTTTGCACTTTGCGTGGACCAGTTGTAAGATCAATCTGCAGAAAATAGGATTTTCCACGAGCTAATTTTTCGCAATAGTTCTGCTTACGAGTGGCTTTCTTCTTTTACATGGGAGTAGTGTTAGGGCATCTCCAGCCGTTGGCCGCTCGGGAGGGGCAAAAAATCGCTTCCTGGGGACGCACCGGCGCTAAACCGCGCACTGGGGCGTGATGCCCCCCAGTCGCGGCCCCCACGGGTTTTTAAAATGTTTAAATTCGGCGCAAACACAACACAAACACGTTCGAGTTCGTTCAAATTTAAACATATTTTTTTTTAAAAAAAAGGAAAAACTACTGCGGGCTACCCCCGCCGCCCGCCCACGCGGTTCTACATGCCGAGGAGGCGGTAGACCCGCGTGTAGCCACCGCCGTCGTCGTCGTCGCCCCCGCCGACGCCTCCGCCGTCCCTGCTGCATCCCTCCCCCGGTTGGCGCGGCGGGTTGGACGGTCCGGGGGCGTCGTCGTCGTCGTCGCTGTCGAGGACCACGACGTCGTGCTCGTCCTCGCACCCACGCTTGCGGGCGGCGATCTCCTCCAGGGCACGGCGCTGCCGGACCATCTCGTCGCAGAGGTAGTCGTCCCGCGCCCACCGAAGGGCGTCCTCATCGGAGAAGCCACGCCGGGCTACCTCCTCGTACTCCGCGGGGAGGCCGGGCTCCGGCTTGAGCTCGACGAGGACGAAGCGGCCGGTGGGGGAGGCGTTGTCGCCGATGCGGACGCCGGAGTTGCGGGTGCGCGCACTGACAGGCGCGCCCTGGGGCTCCGGCTTGACGGGGCGGAGGTGGAGGCAGGGGGAGCCGCCGGACGAGGAGGAGGACCCCCCGGTCACCATGCGCCTCAGGGTCCAGGAGCTTCCCCGGCGGCGTGTGAAGGACGGGGGAGCGGGGTACTCGAGGCGCGGCATGTTGCCGCCATCGATGTACTCGAGGACGGCCTCTAACGTGCGCCCGGGCACGCCCCACCACCGACGTCGGCCGACGGCGTGGAGCCTGCCGGAGGGCTCGACGCCGTTGGTGGCCTCGAGCTGCTCGGCGTGACGGGGGCGGAAGTAGGGCTCCTAGAGCGGGCTGTCGAGGACGTACCGTGGCCCCTCCCTCGCCGCACACGGCAGGGACGAGCGGATGCATGCGATCTCCGCACGCCGCGCCGCGCCGGTGGGTATCAGGGGCACCGGCACGCCGCCGTCGCTGATCCTCCACGCCCCGGGCACCCGCATGTCCGGCGGGACCGGGTACTCGGCCTCGAAAAGGAGGCGAGCCTCGCTCTTGTGGAGATGGCGGCGGCCGAAGCCGTTCGCCGCCGCGCCGTCGTCTGGGAAGCGCTCGGCCATGGGTGTGATGAACTGGAGACGGCGAGAGAGAGGAGAGGGAGGAACGACGACGGCGAGAGAGTGCGAGTCGCCGAGTGCGCTGGGGCGCGTCTTATATAGGCCGAGGCGCCGCCCGTGCGCGAGCCGCCGTGAGTACGCGTGGCGGGCGAGGGAGGGCGAGGGACGCGCGTCATCCGGTCTTCACTGCGCCGTCCGTGAGGCATCAATGGCGCAGGCTGACCGGCGCGGCAGCGCGGCAGCTTTGGCATTGATTCGCCGCGGGAAACGAGGCGATGAGGACGACAAAGGGGCGAGAAGAGGGTAGAGTCGCTGACGCGGCGGGTCCGCGGCTGTTCCGCGCCAAAACAGTTCGCCCCGGCGCCCCCGGGCGCCCCCAGCGCGCCGGGTTCGGCCTGGGTACGTCGGCGCTGTTTTCGGCCCAAGCCGACGAAAATCGGGCTCCTAGGGGCGCGACTGGGCCGATTTTTCGGCGCCGGCGTAAAAAAAACGTCTGGGGAGGCTTTTCTAAGGGCGCGGGTAGAGATGCCCTTAGGCTGATTGGCTGATTGGTTTCGAATGGTTGGAGCCTGGGAGGTGTGTAATGGTGATTTCGGAATAGGTATACAGCTTGGATATAGGAGACGGTGCGCGGTGACGTGAGCTAGAGCTCACGGGAGCACAGGCTTGCAGAAGTTGTGG